>NW_011888821.1:3695790-3697608 GCF_000151845.1 Pteropus vampyrus | reverse complement strand
GGTCCAGTGCACAAATGGACACCAGAGGGAGGGGTGTCAGGAAGACTCCCGGGCTCAGACGGTGCTGACAACAGCCTGACGCCCCACACAGAGTCCCCGACTCTGGAGCTGTCACCGTCTGTGCCCCCCCGGGGTCCAAGCGGCCTGTGGTCTTCAGCCCCGCGTTCTCCTTTCCCCACAGATTACGCCACGATGCAGGTGGTCCAGGCCACCATGATCCTGTCCACCATCCTCTGCTGTGTTGCCTTCCTGCTCTTCCTGCTCCAGCTCTTCCGCCTCAAACAGGGGCAGAGATTCATTTTAACCTCCATCATCCAGCTCCTGTCATGTAAGTGAGACGTCAGCCCTCCCCCTCGGACACCAGGAGGAGTGTGGCAGGCGGGGGCTTGCGAAGGGGGAGCTGGCTGCGGTGTCACAGTGGGATATTTTATGTTTTGGAGTCTGGATTGAGTGAGGGGGTCGGGAGGCGTCCTTCCTGAGCTGGAATCCATAGGGCGAGTAGGACTGGCTGTCTACAGTGTGGTCTCTTGGTACAGAGGGGAAGGAACAGTGTGCCAGGCAGAGGGAACAGCATGGCTGAAGCCCCGTGGCAGGAGCTGGCCAGTGGGGTCGGAGTGTAGAGCTGGAGTGGGGCGTGGTGGCAGCTGGGCTGGACTCCACGGGGTGTTGTACGTAAGTCTTGTAGGATTTGGGAACCTTTGACTCAAGCTAGTGGGCAGCCACCAACAGATGATTTTTCAGGCTGGTTGATGTCAGAATTGCCCACTCAGGGCCAGGCCTTAGGGGGCTGCTTAGAGATACAGAGATGAACAAGACATGGCCTCACTCCTTAGGGAGTTAGAGAAAAAAGATGTCTCAGAGCACTTCCTGCTACTTAGAATTGTGGTGAAGCTGAAATCGCGATCGGTCATCTGTTGCTGTTACTCAGTGGAGAGTCGAAGCTTCCTGGAAGCCCCTTCCATTGTACTTTCCAATCAGGATTTAATAAGTAGCTTGATGAGAATTAAAAAAATCTGGGAATCAGAGCCGACCCGCTGCTTGGTTCTAACCACTGCCTCCTTCCGGCCATCTACCTCCCAGACTTCACCCCGCACCCTGGGGTGAAGTCAGACCTGCTACGCCCTCAGCATGGACCCGAGGCATGTCAGCAGCTCAGTAGGGTGACCCGGCTTGCCCGGTTCGCCTGGCACTGTCTCACTGTTAAGGCCAAGAGTCCTACGTCCCAGGAAACCCCTCTGTCCTGGGCAAAGCGGGGTGGTTGGTCACATGCAGCAGCCCCTCGGGGAACTTACCTGACCAGCCAGGCATCGTCCCTACAGGGCCCAGGCGGGCGATGAAAGCATTTCAAGTGGGAAAGACCCTGGAAGGTCACTCAGTCCCTGAGCCCCGGGTCCACGAGGATCCCTCGGGAACCCTTCAGTAGTGCACACCCCAAGGCCCCATCTCCGCCTCTTGCATCAGAATCAGCTGGGCTAGAACCTGGGGATTCATCTTCCCATCCAGGAGCCCAGCACTTGGGAGCAGTGACCCAGACCCAGTCAGTGAGGCCGAGAGATGTGACACGACTTGCCCGAGGGCACCCATGAGGGGACGTCTGTTCTGTCTCTTCCTTTACTTCCTAACTATCTCCCAGTAAGAGGCTCGGGCATCCCACAGCTCACCCCATTAAAGGCAGTTGAATACCATCACTGAACATGCAGAGCGGGGCCTTGGGGGGTCACCCATTGACGTTTGCATTCTGTCATTGTCTCCATTTGTCTGTCTGTAAGGCCATTTAGCCAAAACCGATTACTTGGATATACAAAAGTTGCCCAGATT
>NW_011888821.1:3689297-3693710 GCF_000151845.1 Pteropus vampyrus | reverse complement strand
ACCCGCCCGTAATGGCTGGATCCAGAAAGTGCCACCCCCATTTGCAGACAATGTCACCTGCTTGCCTTAGGGATGGTCATCTTTAACCTGGGGATTCGATGTGGGCTCACCCCGAGGTAAAGAACCTCTCAACCTGTGATTCCTAGCACACCTTGGAAAATGCAGGCTACTGGTTTTTCCCTAGGCCTACAGGGCTGGAGGAGTCCTCAGATGGGGCCTGGGAACCTGCATTTCCAACAAGCTCCTCGGTGATGCTAACGTGCCTTAGGGTGAGGTACCACGGGGCAGGGTACCACGGGGCTGGGGAGCAGGGCTGCCTCACAGATGTAAAGTTATGTCAAGGTGAGGATCTGGGTCCAGACCCCACTACAAGCCAGAGCCCTGGCCTCCATCAGCTCTTGATTCTTCACTGTCTTCCACAGCTGCTTCCATCTGGACCACCCAAACTCCTGTCACAGGCCACGCATCCCTCTAGCCAGCCACCCTGAGCGGGGCGGGAGGGGGTGAACGAGGCGCAGCCTCCTTCCTACTCGGAGTCAGAACGCTTCCCCCTTCTCTTCCTTCCCTGCCTTCTAAGCTGGCCGGCCTTCACTAACCCCATTTCTAGAGCCTCGAGGACCCATCCACCATTCATTCATTCATTCATTCATTCATTCATCAACATAAGTTACGGAACACGGTGCGCCAGGCACGCAGAGACCACGTTGAGACAGTCTCTGCGCGGGGCTCACCGTCTAATGGAGGAGATGGATTGAAAACCAGTTAGGGGAACAGCACAAACCCTGCTGAAGGCTGAGAAGAGGGTTCAAAAGGGAGGCCCTGTGGGGCGGGGGCGGGGAGAGCCTGCCGCATGCCCGCCGGTCTTTAAGCCCCCGGAGACGTCGAGATCCGCCTGAGAATCGCTCACTCACCCCGGCATTTGTCGGGCAGTGTCGTCTGTTCCACCCGGAGACCATTTGCTCCCACGGAGCGTCCTGGAGTCCCCGACAGCCAGCGAAGCCATGAGAGGGACCCAGATGGCCGCGATTCGCAGACCTGAGCGGGGCGGGTGCCGCTCCAGGCCTTTCCCAGACGGCACAGGGAAATGCGGCCTTGGAAAGTTGGTCTTCAAGTGTGAGGGGGGTGATGATGCGGGTGACCCAGAGAAATGCCCGTAGAAGCAGCTGCCCGCACCTCGCTGTCTCTGTCCTCTGGGGCTGAGCGCGTGCTGCCGGGGAGGTGGGCCTGGGCTGGCGTGGGGCCTGTCCCCAAGTCCTTGGGCCTGGAGCTCTTTAAATGCTTTCTGCAAAGTGGCGCGGTGATTTGCCATCAGCCCAGTTCCAGAGGAGCCGGGGAGGTGCCTGTTTTGAGTAGTTCTAGGGCCACCTCGGGCTCCTTCCGTGCAAGACTGGGTCATTCGTTCATGTCAAGAGTGCTCCTTGCTGACTACGTCCCAGGCACTGTGCGAGGAGCAAGCAAATCGAGACATCCTCTCTTAGGGCACTCAGGGAGAAGCCACCAGCGAAGACAGTGCAGGGTGACCTCGGGGCAGTGACAGGACAGAGTGCCACCTCCTGCCTTGATGGAAAACTGTCACTGGGTATGTGGTGGATGGGAGCATGGATCACACCCTGGCGTTTGCAGGAGGCTACTTGAGCCTCTGGAAGGAGGCGGGTCTAAAGTGCCCCAAGCATTTTACCCAGGTGGCTTTTCTGTAGTTTCCTGGTGGCCACAATGGCAGTGAGCAGCTCTCCAAACCGGAAGTCTGGTAAGCCTGATCCCCAAGCAGTGCCTGGATTTCCTTCCCCACTAACCTTCAGGGGCGTGTGGGAATCTGAAAGGATGCCATGGCTTTTCCTGGCTGGCTGCCACTACTGCGCAGCCTTCCGCGCCCACATCCGTCTGCGATGCCGAGGCTCTGTGACCTGAGAGCTGCCTTTCCCTCCACGGTCTGACGTGCTTTGAGGAGCGGGGAAAGAGGTGATGATGACATGAGGGAGAAAATAACCCGACTTCTGACCCGTGGGCAGAATCAGCCCTCGCTCGGTGCTTATTATCAGTCATTAAGGAACAACCACAACAAGAAAAGTAGCTAAGACATCGAAGAAGCAAATATTAGGGGCAAATATACTACTGATAACAACAATTTGAAGGAACTGTAGTTTGCGCATTTTAGGACATTTTTATGAAGGATTGTAATTCTTTCACTGAGGGGCTGTGGATGGAGACAGACTAACTCATTTTGGGCTTTTTTTTTTTTTTTGCATTAAAATTACTTTGGGTCTCTTCAGTTGAGTTTGGAAAATCAATCTGTTGCTCTGAGCGAATGTATATATTTATACCTGAATACAGGAAAATGCTCTCCATACCCTCTGCTACAGGTTGTGTGCCTGTGCGCATCCCTAACGAGGTTCTAGGATGCTCTGTATTAACTGATGACGAGGACCTCCGGACCCCCAAGCCTGTATGTAAACTCACTAAACACAGTAGCTTAGACAGAAGCCATAGCATGGTCATGCCTGGGTGGGGGGTTTCTAAACTCGCTTATGGTTGTTTACAATGCAGCTCGCTGGACAGGTTTGTATATTGGGAGAGCAGTGGAGATGGGAAAATGTTGGGGAGAAGCCTAGAGGTTAAGTTTGAATCTTGGTTTGGGGACAAATGTGACTTTAGGGGTAGTTAGATACTTTCTACTTCGTGTGCCTTTCAAATAGTCCATTTTCTATGTTTTGTATAACTGTACATGAAAAATAAAGTTTAAAAGCAAATCGCCTAGAGCAACAGACTCTGCTGTTCCCGCTATGCCAACATCTAGGGTAAAATGCCATTTGGAGTGGCAGGGGGCCACCCAGTTTCTCATCGAGACGATGTGCCGTGTTTACAGCGAGCAGTGAATGACCAGCAGTCGGTCACAGGACGATCTTCCATGCTCTCTGTCTCTAGTGGGGCCAGCTCTTGGGACCAGCGACCAGCAGCTGCACAGGGCCCCATGCTTCGACGGGGCCCCAGCGGGGTCAGTGATCGGTTCGTGCCGTCTTAAAGTTCTTAACGATATTTCAGCAAACAACCCTACATTTTCATTTCTCATGGTTGTCAAATTATGTAGCCAGTCCTGTTCTTTAGTTTGTATTTAATAAAGACTTCTGCCTTAAAGGTATGGGTGGCGGTGGGGATAAGACCATCTTTGTAGCGCGCTCCACTAAAAAAAGAAAAATTCATTCAGAAAGAGGGAGATCTTTAATTTTCACCTAAGAAATGACAAAAGTAATGAAAAGCTATCTAGGGAACCCACATTTTCTCGTCTCCACCCAGGGATTGCAAACTAAAACCTCCAGGGGCCACTGTTTGTATTATATTCGTGTTTCTAGGTTTTTGGGTTTTTTTTGGTCCGTGTGGCAGGTGAATGAGGGTTACCCCAGAGCACTCGGTTTTATATTTCTTCCATTCAGGAAATTAGCCTATCATTCAATTCATTCATCCATTCACCAAATGCTTGTGGCCTCACATATGATTTATCCCGAAGAATGAAATTCGACCCCTGCTTTAGAATTTGCCTTGCCCATCCCTGCAAACCTCCAAATCCTTGCGTCCTCCATCAGTTTAGATTGCCGGTTTCGGGCAGAAAGCATCTTGCTGAAGCCAGGTTTCCTTCCATTTTGGCCATTAGATGGACCATCTTTGCCCCAAGATTAACTTTTTCTCATAGGAACTTACTGAAGGCTCTAAGAAGCTGTACATGACATCATCCTGATGTGTTTCTACAATATTTTGATACTATGATATCCACAAGTACATTGTTGGTAGAAAATAGGGGCCAATTTAAACCAGGATTAAACTATGGTCCATGGGCCAAATCCGGCCCACCACTTGATTTTTGTAAATAAACTTTTATTGGCCTGTAGCATCACCCACTAATTTACATATTGTTCCTGGCTGCTTTCAAAAGCAGAGTTGAGTAGTTGTAAAAGAGACCATATGAACCACTAAGCCTAAAACGTTTACTATCTGGCCCTTCACAGAAAACGTTTACCAAACTTTGGCGTAAACCTAATGTTCTGCAGTAGCCAGGCGAGGGCCACCGCTTCCCAGCCTGGACTAGCATGTCCTCGACGCCCTCTGCTCTGCCACCTCCACGCAGCCAATTCCCCATTAGAGTGTCTGTTGCCGATAGCACCCGGATTTAGTATTTGGGTGCTCAGTTGCAAGCAGCAGTGACTTCGGCCGATTTAGAAAATCAATTTGTTAAAATTAGGTAGTGTACAGGCTTGGGAGTAGGCAGCCGAATCCCCCCGATTGCCTCATGTTCCACATAGCAGAGTTGGGTGAGGAAACCACAGCTCTCTCCACCAGACAGTACCGCTTGTACCAGGAACTTGATCTCACACGGCCAGTACCTCTGTCAGAAAGAAACTGTGCCATCCCTACACTTTTTGG
>NW_011888821.1:3686645-3688182 GCF_000151845.1 Pteropus vampyrus | reverse complement strand
CATCTCAAGATTCTTAATCATACCTGCAAAGTCCCTTTGCCATGTAAAGTAACATATTCACAGCTTCTGGGGACTAGAATGTAATTGTGATGCCACCTACCACGGCCCCCCTCCGATCTCATCTTTCTTACATGGGTCCATTTTCCGGAGGATGTAAGTAATATTAAAAAGCATAAACTCTAGTGTCCTCACTGCTGTAAGGGAATTCAGACATAAGCTTTGTGCCTCCCTTGTCAGATCTCCCCCAAATCTCCTCTTTCTGAAATGGTTTCCTCTCAAGCTGGCCTCGCAACACATTCCCAACCCAATGGGAGATTAGAAATATATATATGTTGGTTTAGCCACACCTGGGTGTATGATCAGATGCTTTCAGCCTCCAAGAAAGCCCAACATGCCCCATACCCTCACCGGCTTCTGGTCACAACTCCCACTCGAGCTTCTGGAATGGCAGGGACCCAGGACTCGAACTGGAGGAGGCCTTGTGTAACCCCCACACCAATGACCACAGGAGCAGCACCTTGGCCAGGTGCCTGGGGCGAGCAGATAACTGAGTGCGTCTGGCTTTAAGGAGCTGCGGGTTCCGACTCCTCACCCACGGGCAGGAGCTGTGATTGGTCTTTTACTGTTCTTGCTCCCAACTGAGGCCACAGCCCAGGATTTCTGTGACCAACCAAACTGCCCCTGGGAGGCAGAGCCATGCGATATAAAACACGTGGGCCTCAGACCCAGACTCCTTGCTGGTTCCCATCCGACTCTGCAGTTAGAAGCCGAGAGGCTCCAACAAACTACTCTTTAAACCTCATGTCTTAATCTGCACAAGGCGGGTAATGCTTAGCTCTGACGGTGGTCCATTCCGTCTCCCATTTGCCCAATATTTGTTGAGCACCTAACCAGCAGGATGGGGGTGCAGGCCATAAAATAGAGAATGATTATGTATGTGTGTGTTGTGTGTGTGTATGAAGCAATTTAGGGCACAGATGGAACACTTGTGAAAATGCAGGTTCTAAGTCTGTTAAATCTCTCGGGGCATGATCCAGAATCTGAATTGTCTAAGCCTTTCCGTTTATTCTGATGATCACAAAAGTTCACAAACCCTCATTTTAAGGGATCAGACCCATGTACATAAGTCAGATGGGTTTTCACTTTACATTTGGAGGTAAACATGGAGCAAGGAGTATTTTATATACAGATGTGTATATGAAATTTTACTCCTTCCTGCAAAAATTTACCCTCCTGAAATGCGTTTGCTTTACAGACATCAGTAGGCCAAGTAGCCAGAAAGTGAAAGAGCAAGTAATACTACTGCCCCCTGGTGGTGGTGTGTGGCAACACAACAGAGCAGTAAAGCACCGTAGCAAAGATTATGTTGTCTTACATTCAATTTAGTCAAATCCGACATAGTGGATAAAAGCTAATGCGAGGCCTTCCTCATTACTCTACAGTTAAATGTATTATGACCAGGACATTACTATGTACCTATTTCCAGCGAGCTCAATTTATTTTTAGCCACGTGTTTTTTGTACTCTTTGCTTTCAGT
>NW_011888821.1:3672003-3684955 GCF_000151845.1 Pteropus vampyrus | reverse complement strand
CCACATTTTCTTTACCTGTTCATCTGTCGATGGACGTTTTGATCATCTGTACCTCTTGATCCCACTTATGTGAGGTGTCTGAAGCAGTCAAAGGCATAGAAACAGTGAAATGGTGGTTGCCATGGCCTGGGGGAGGGGCAATGAGGAGTTTATTCAATGAGTGCAGAGTGTCATGCAAGATGAGAAAGTTCTAGAGAGCTGTTCTATAACACAGCGGTGATAGTTGACAACACTGGACTGTACTCTTAAGACTTTGTTAAGAGAGTAGATTTCATGTTATGTTTTATTTTTTAACTACAATTAAAAAAAAAAAAGTGACAGGGTCAAATGGGTGTTTCAGGGAAGTGCCAAAGGTTCCAGAGTGGACAGCAGTCATGAGCAGTGGGTCTAAATCAGAAAGGGCTTCCTGGAGGAGGCGGTGGCTGAGCTCACCCGGAGATGGATTTTCTGGGAGGAGAGGCTCCAGGGAGAGCAGGAAAGGGTGGAGCTAGCCTGTGTAGCCACTGCTCCAGCCCAGAAGGTTTTCTGGGGGATAGATGGGAGGGGTGGGCCGCTAGCAGTTCAGGCCGGGTCTGCCCGCTTCAGGGTGAGCTGCGGATACTGAACCTCCTGAGTTGTCTTCGCTGGATAGAAGGTATGGCCTGCCTGCTTCTGGGTGAGCTGACACAGTAATGGGAGTACCTGTTAAAGGCAGGATGACTCAGCCTCCATCCCAGCCTGAGTCTTACTTGGCTTGTTTTCCGGCAAAGGAGGCAGAGAGAGCCAGTGGGCAAAATGCGGTGACTTGCCAGATTTCTCCGGCACCTCAACTGGTTTCAGATTTAGCCTAGACTTTTGTCTCAACGTGTGAGAAAGAGACTTTGTAACTTGTTGGAGAGAGAAAAGAAGTGTTTTAAAGCGTGGTCCATGGATTCGCTGCTTTGGAATTCCCTGGGGGGGCGTGCTGAGAATGCAGATTTCTGGGCTGCGCCCCAGGCTTGTGGAGTGGGGCCCTTAAGGGGTGCGGCCCTGGGAATCTGCCATGTTCACCAGCTCTCAGGGATTTGGGCTGAAGGGTGTTGGTGGATTGAAGTGGGGAATGTTTCATGGGGAGCTTGACGCTATGACCGAAGCCCGGCAGCCGAGAGTAGGAGGTGGTGACGGCCCCACCCACCTGAACTCTATTTCTTCTCTGCTGGTTCTCATTCTTGTCTTCCTGAGCAGAGCGGACCTTAGAGGTGGTTTGGAAATGCAATGACCTGACTTCATTTAGTTCAACCAAAACGGATCAATTTAAAAAAAAAGGGAAATCTCATCTTCTCACGGTCCACAGGTTTTCAAAATACCTATTAATCACGTTGACATGGATGTTTATTGCTTGGCTAATATGCAGTCCTCCTTGCTTTGGTAACGACACCCCAAACTCCTTTTGGAGAGTCATCTCTCTCGCCCTGTGGGCAAGCTAGTGGGCAGGTCGATCCAGGTGTCTTGTGGTATGTGACCCGAGAGCGTGACCAATCGACGTGTCTCTCCTAGACGAGCTCCTAGGCAGTGAGGATGGAGAACCCAGTTGGTGTTTATTTCCTGAGCAGCTGCATCTCATCAAGTTTCTATCAGCCCCTGTTCCTTTGATTGCCTCTTTGCCCCTTCTCGAGCCTTCTCTAGTCTGTGCCACAATTCTGGGGGCTGCTCTAGGTCCCTCGCATAAATCCTCCTGCTGTGTAAGTTCTTGGCCATTTGATGACTCTGAAGGTACTCTCTTTACGTCCGCGTGGCACTATAATGTTCCGGAAAGCTCGCACCTGTGTTTACTGGTCATGGGGAGAGGGGAAGAGCTGAAGTGGGGATGATAATGTGAGTCGTTTCTATGCTATTCGTTTTGCCACATTCAACTTAGTGCATCAGAAAAGCACCTACGTTTTCAGCACAGACCACATAGAGTGAGTTATTTCCATAGTCTCATCGAGTTTTGAGTCTTTTTCCTCTTGCATTAGATTTTGAGCTTAAACCAATTGCCTTTAGTTTACATCATTCAATTCCGATTTGACGAAGGGTGGAATGAATGAATGAAGTGAGGAGGGAGCTGTTTGCATGATGATAAAATCCACGTGCAAAGGCTTTTGTTTCTAAGTAGAGCTGCAGCTCTGGAATCGAGAACAGACACCATCAGGGAAGAACTTCTGACTCTTTAGAAAAGCCAACTAACTTCTAAAGCAATTTCAGTTACAATCTGTGAATCAAGTAAAGACTTGTGATCAACTGAGAATCATATTTCAAAAATAGGTTACTCAGTGTTGTGATAATAGATTGGCTTTGACACAGAAAAGGACAAAAAGCACGTTTATTTCGATTTCAGAGGCTAGGAGAAGACGCACGACTGCCACCTGGTGGCCATTTTTCCAAATTGTTCATTCAGGTCTTTCAGGGATGAATTTGTGACATTGAATGTGGGAGGTCAACCACAGACATTCTACAGCCCTCAACGCTGGCTACTGACCAGGAGCTGTATATATATTTCTATGTTCAATTGAAATCTTGATTACAAACCAAAACAGTTTGGTTTGACCAGATAAATCAATCTTTCCTTCCTTCCTTCCTTTCTTTCCTTTCTTTCCTTCCTTTCTTTCTTTCTTTCTTTCTTTCTTTCTTTCTTTCTTTCTTTCTTTCTTTCTTTCTTTCTTTCTTTCTTTCTTTCTCTCTCTCTTTCTTTCTCTTTCTCTCTCTCTCTCTCTCTCTCTTTCAAATCAGATGTTCCCGAGAGAAATTATTCCAGTGATTTCTTTTATGGTTATTCTACATGTCCTTCTGCCATGTTGTTTTTCCTGGAGAAGAAAGACTTGCACATTTATTCTGCCTTCCTCAGTGGCTTTGGGCCAGAATAACTGGACCCAGGGGGTCCGGACCTGGTATATACATTGAAGGTTCCCTGGGAGGTATATATTCTTGGTTCCCTCTGGCCTTGAATATCCCTTCCATGACCCCAGTCCCAGCTGCTGTCATCTTGCCCTGACCATCATGACAGACTTGTAATTTGTCACCCTGGTTCCCCCACTAGCCATCACCCCCACCCCATCGCCCAGCCTGTTTTCTACAAGGCGACCAGAGTAATCTTTTAACCGAACGAAAGGAGTTCATGTCCACAAGCATCGAAGCCAAATGAGATGGGAATAGGAGTTTGCAGCAAATAAAGTAAATGTTTATTTAGGGAACTGGCACCCAGCCCGGAGACACAGGTGAGCTATCGTTACTGGAGAGCGGTGTTCCCCTCTTGGCTCGTTGTCCAGGTTCTTGATGTCTCGAACAAAGAATTGAGCAAGACATGGAAATACAGCAGAAAGAATAGCTTTCTTAGAAGGGAAAGTAAAGCAACAGTACACTTCCAGACGTGGGAGCGGCAGAGCAGGAGGATAGACGCTCGAAAGGCTCAGGATTCGAGGGCACAGTAACAAAGCCTTCCTGGGTTTTTAATCCCTATTTGCTGTGGGCAGTTACTTTTCTTAGAGGAGTGGGCTTTCTTGATTGACAACTAAGATGGCAGGACCCAATGACTTATTATTTGCTTTCTGCGCATGTTCGTTCTCAAAATTCAGTCGGTTACAATGATATTGAACTTCTGGGCATATGCATCATCTTATAATGATGGTATAATGAGGCTCAGGTGAGTTGAAGGTCGTTGGGGCCTTCATTGCACAGGTGCGAGTGACTGGCTGAAACTAGTACCCAATTTTCTGCTTGCTTGTTTCCTTGTATAAGTTACTTTTAGCCCCAAAATGCCTTCTGGCTTACTTAATTGTGGGCGGACTAGGGCAGACCCTTTCTAGAATAAGATGATCTCAGCATCTCTGCAGGTGGACCCAAAACCCCCTAACTTTCCTGCCTAACTTGGAAACCCCTTTTTTTATTAGTATGGATGTTGAGGGACGGGAGGTCTCTTCTGTATCTGCTTCCTGCTGAGGAGAGTCATAGTCCCTGTCTATTGGGGTTTCATGGAACTCTTTCCCTCTCTGCCTTTGTCAGGATGGGGTCTCAGTATCCCACTGAAATGCCACTTCTGTCCTTAAACAAGGAAAAACATACAAACTCATTACTTGAATCATATATCTAGTTATGTTTCCGTCATTCATTTGCCCATCAAGCGAGTGAAAGAAAACAGGTTTGGTTAATATATTTCGTAAAAGGAAAAAAAGGAGAAAAAACTTGAGTTAAAGGTCCCCTCTCTTCTTGGACTCTTAGGGCCCCATCCGGCCTAAAGCCATTCCTGCCTTATAATGAGCCAACGACCAGTTTTCTGTGATCCTTATCAGAGGACCTGGGTCTCCAGTTTCAAGGTAATTACCTAAATTTGAGGGAGAGGGTCTTTCTCCAAAGACAGGAGGAGAGAAAAAACTTAATAGGTTTACTAAAAAATATTAAGAATTTTGCAAACGATGGCTCCTATCACTATCACTCAAAGACCTGGCTCCCCATGGCCTCTAGGGGATAGGTTATAGGGGAAAGGTCATTAGTCATGGTAGCTAAGGGAACTGGGTCATGGCTCTGCTGACTGGTCGATTGGTTGGGGCTAGGATAGCGGGTAGTTGATCATTGCATCAGGTCCCGATGTCAGCCATGGCGTCGCCCGTCTGGTTTCATGAGGTTGTGGTCCATGGGGTAGTTCCACTTTCACTGGTCCAGGGCCGAAACTTCACTGAGGTCAAGGTGTTATCTTTAGTTTGACCGAAACTTTGCTGTAGTTCGGGGTCTGGTTATTGTATCTTCATTGTGGTCGGTAGACCTGAGGCTTTATTCTTGAGAGAGTTCGATGCTGACCAGGGCTTGACGGTTAAGGGAAGGGACGTGATGTATGTGCAAAGTCAGAATAATCTGGTTGAAGGAAAGCGAGTGAATAAAGCTGGCTTGCATTAGGGAAGATGTCATTCTAAAGAAGTTAAGTTCTTATGTGGTTACGATCTCAACTCTCCAGTCTGGTCCTGTCACCCATCTGAATTGAAACCTTCCGTGGTTCTCTAGAAGTTAATGACCAAACTCCTTATCATGAATGACAGTCTACTGGTGTCTCAGGTGCTGTTGCTGCCTCATAAATGTGCCCTAAACTTTGCGGCTTAAAATAACTTCTATCTTGTTCACAATTTTGTGGGGCAGAAATTTGGGTCGGGCTCAGCTGGGCTGTTTGTCTGCTCCATGTGGCTTCAGCTGGGCATTTAAAACCCAGAATCTGCTTTGAAGATGGCTTGCTCTTACTTCACTGGCACTGACACACGGCTGTTCGCTCCCCAAACCCCAAGCCCTGAGTTTAAAATTGTGGGAAATTGTTTTTTTCGAAGAGATTTAAGAAAACTATCCTGGTGTATGGATTATTATTTCATCGTATGAAAGGGCCTTGCCTCTTGACCAGTGACAGTTTGAATTTTAACTAATTTTGTCCTATTCCCCATCTAAATAGCTAATCTGTTGACATCCCCTACCAGCCATTGTAACGCCTATACGTTGGATGTTTGGATCCCAGTGGGTGGGGTTCCCATCACCCCAGGACAGTCCCACTACCCATAGTTCCCACTGGAGAGGAGGAAAACCTTTTCTTCTTCTCTCTTTTATTTTTATTTTCCAGTTAGAGTTCGCATTCTATATGACTTTATATTAGTTTTAGATGTATAGTGCAGTAGTTAGACATTTATATAATTTACAAAGTGATCCCCCCCGGCCCTGGTCAGCCTAGTACTCACCTGGCACTATATGTGGTTATTACAATTTACAGACTATTTTCCCTATGCTGTGCTTTACAGCCTCGTGACTATTTTGTGATTAGCGATTTGTACTTCCTAACCCCTTCACTTTTGTTACCCAGTCCCCCTCTCTCATCCGGCAACCATCAGTTTGTTCTCTGTATCTGAGTCTGTTTTCATTTCCTCGTCCCTCTTAGGTTCTGGGAATTTGACGAAAGACAGAGTAACAGGTGAGAAGGAATACAACATTTAATATTTTTACGTGCACAGAGGCTTCGGAGAAAATCAGTGAAACCCCAAAGAAAGGGTTAGACTTGAGAGCTTTAACAAAGGGAGATAAATAAATTATGGAGAAGTGACAAGACAAAAGGAAGGGATTTGGGCTCCATGTTGGGGTGCACCGTGGGAAGGGAACTAGGAAATGCATAGTAAATAAGGGTTGTTTAGTAAGGTTTGTTATGCAGACTCTCTCGGGGCCATCTCTGGTCTTCTAGGTACTAGAAGGTTTTATTTCATTCTCTGCTTTTCTATCATTTACTACAAATGGAAATTTATGCCACCTTTACAAAGGGAACTTTATGCCCTGATTTTAGGCAGAGAACTCTTCCTATGCTTTGTTTCTACCTTTAGCTCAACATAATCCTTATGCCAAAGTGACTTATTTTGGGGCGGCACGTTCTGATCCCCATCACCATGGATAAATTAAAAAAATCAAGTAACTGTACCTTTCCCATCCCACAATCTCATGAAGCTGAAAGGTAGGAACTGATTGCAGCATTAGATTTCTGCATTATAGAGGTTTTTTGTTTGTTTGTTTGTTTGTTTAATTCTTTTACTCCTGCTCTGGATTTGTGTAACGGGTAATGGGTGAAAGTGTTAGGCTATCTCCAAGTCTTTGCTACTTCAGTTGCCAACGGCCAGTTCAAGATAAGGTCTCAATCTCATTTCATGATGTTGGATACATCTCCCTGAGGGAAGATCCCTAGAGAAGACTGGGGGTGGGGGCTTTGTGTCTTCCTAATTGGTGGGAAACAGCCACCTCCCAGCCACTGCAAGTGTCTAGGAGCACCCAGGAGGACCCACCTCCGTGGCATACTGGGTGAGGGCTGTTATGAACAAATCGTGGTCTCCAGTGAAGAGTGACTGTATTAGTTTCCTTAGAGCTGCTATAACAAACGACCACAGACTTGGTGGTTTAAAACAGCAGAAATGCATTTTCTCTCAGTTCTAGAGGCCAGAAGTTCAATATCAGTTACTTGATTTTTTAAAATTTATCCATGGTGATGGGGATCAGAATGTGCCGCCCCAAAATAAGTCGCTTTGGCATAAGCAGGGGTGCGTTCCCTCTGAAGTCTCTAGGGGAGAATCCTTTCTTAACCTCGTCCAGCTTCTGGTGGCTCCCATTTCCTTGTCTTGTGGCTGCATCTTTCTCTTCAAGCCCTGCCTCTTTCTTCATACTGAGAATGTGTTCACATGTAATTTTTAAAAGGATTTTCTTCTACCTCCATGGCCACCTCTGAGTGACATGCTGTCTCTTGCTGAGACAAGGGCTGGGACCCTCTTGCTCCAGTAAATTAGCAGTTACCCGGGGCATGTGGTATTTCTAATTCCCTTGTCCCCTAGCAAAGGTTTTATTTCATTCTTTGCTTTCTATCATTTACTAATAAGAACTTGCTTTGTCTTTGGTATTTTATATCGTCTCATTAAATTCCTTACAATGGCCTTGTATCAATTAGGGTTCTTGGTCTCATGCAACAGAATTGGTTAAGTAAGGAAAGATTGAGGGAGAGAGGAGGGAGGTAGGGAAGGAGCCTATTACGAAATGTAGGAGTCAGCACTGCCTTCGCTTTGTACATGGAGGAAAAGGAGGAGCAGACAAATGAAATGTGTTGGAACTGGCTTTCAGACCCAAGTTCATACTCTGTGAGAGCAACATATGAGATGTGTCACTTTCCAGGACTGTTGGACAAACTAGTGTGCCCTACTCAAGCCCCCAGAGCAAGGACATGCTTCCTCTGCCTGAGGACTCCCCACAATCTTAGGGAGGGAGCCATCGAAGTTATAGAAAAAGGAATTTATCATAGGGCTAGACGTGGCCTGGTGTGGGAGAGCTAGTGGAGAAGGCTATGCAAACTGTTTCCTCTGGATCCAGTACTGAGCCTGGAGTCTAGACATCAACGAGGTGGCAGTCAAGGATGGATGTGGATGAGAGCAAGTACAAACGAGAAGAGCTTGTGTGTGTCACCACCTCCACCCTTGAAACCACGGGAATCATGGGTCTGTGGGAAAAGCACAAAGCAGCACACGTATGGGCCTTGTACTTGGACAGGCCAAAGGCATCTCTGGCTGAAGCTGCAGGTCCATGAGCCAGCAGCTCAGCAAGCAGGCATAAACCGCCACACTGATGCCCTGTATCTACTTTCAGAACGTAAAACGTTCTGAAATTGACTGCTGTTTCACTTCTGCCTTGGAATCTTATGCAGTGTCTCATAACCAACGCTAACCTTCAAACGGCTAGAGGACATCCTGGGAGAGGTAGTTCCAGGTTAGTGACACGGACACAATACAAAACCACCACGCCTGCCTTATGAGTGTCAAGGGCGTTATAGTGTACTGCTCATTGACCAAAAATGGCAGAGGTTTGCTTTCTTGTTCACCTGCAGCTTCGACACCTGCCCTAAGATAAGCCAATCAGATGTGTGTCTGAGGTTTTGATTCTGGAGCCACAAGGCGGCAGGAACAGTGGTGAATTCTTCCTGTTCCACCCATCTGGTCCCCACGAGGCAGCACAGTGTGGCGTATGCAGCAGGAACCTAGGACCAGAGCACTGGGTTTGAATGGGCCGGGTCTCTGTGCCTTGGGCAAGCTGTCTAAACTCTGACCAGTTTTCCCATCTTTAAAATGGGTAAACTTAACATATCATTCATTACGTTGTAGAATGTGAATTGCATAAACTCAGGTTTGAAACTTAATTTGTCACCACCTTTTTTTCCCCTTTTCCCCAAGCCTGAGTCTCTCAGCTCCATGGTGATTCCAAGAGCTACCTAATAGCCTTTTGTCAATATATTCAATTTTAGCTTATCAGACTTTGGTCCTGTCTCTTAAAAGAGGCATAAAAGTTTCCCAACAAAAGTATGTGAAGTGTTTCATGGCACCGGTGGGGTCTGCTCTTTGAACTATGTACTGGATCTCTTTGGTGTCACTGATAACAGTGGAGAATCTTGCTCCTGCCCTCCAAAAGGGGAGAAACATTAATGCTTCTAAGATGCCTGTTGTCACGCCTTCCTCCCTTTTCCTATTACTGTGAAAACTTTTAAGACTTGCGTGCTGATCGACATTGCCGATTCACCGGTTGGGGATGCGGTTTCACTTTGGAGACACACACCAAAATCTTGTTTATGGTCTGTGGGCTTCCCTTAGCGAGTGACTGTCTAGCTTACATCAACCTGAGGTACAATCCTCCCTGAAAGGGAGCCCGCGTCCCAGGCCACAGGATGCACTCCATTGGTGAGCCCGAAATGGGGCTGCAGAGGGCAGCTCATCCCATTCATTTCAGCCCAGAATCTGGCTGGCTCTTTCGGTCGTAATGTTTTGGAAGGGAAAGACACAGGAGACTGAAAAATAACAGCTTTATTCATGGCTGAAGAGGTGAAGGCATCCACAAATGCCAAAGAAAACCATTCTCTGTTCATTTAAAAAATCTCAGTGCCTTGGAGGCTTGAACTTTCACTATGTAACAGAAAAGAATGCCTCTTTTTAACAGACTCTTTCACACTAATGGTTATCTTCCCGTTTTCTCAACATCCCATAGAGTTTGTCCCACTGGATCCTGACTTACCAAGTCTGTTCACTCATCAAGTTTCTTGGGTTTCCTGTGCCAGCCACAGCTTCAGCGAAGTGGCCCCTCAGACAGAGAAGTGCACAGGACACGTCTATCGGAGACCCCTAGTGTAATGATGGCAGCCAGGAAATGAGCAAAGTGTAGCATTAGGGAATCAGCCAATTAAAGCCTTAAATCTAAGGCAGACAATTCCATTTTCTTCAACTGAAATAGTGGGTTGGATGCTTTTATAAAAGATATTGTATATTTTGTGTACACAGCACACAATGAGTAACTAATTTTATTATACATATGTATACAGATTTAGGGAATACCTCCAGACTATTTCCCTAAATAGACGTTAAAAAAAAAAAAAGGAGGTGGTGGTGAGGGCACAAATTAATAGCCCTTAGAATTTGAACAGAATGGGAAGACATTTATTTTCATTTTCATAAAATCTTGGTGGAGATGCACCCCAGGGATTACCTGGCCTCAGTAAAGAACTGATTTTTCTTGTACCTATACTGACCACAGGAAGGCGACCTAAAGCTGATTGTCTACAGAGTAAATGGTGGCTGCTCGTATCTTCGGGCTTCTGATAGCAGCAGTTCATAGTCACCAAAGGTATCATACACAGCACAGCTTAGAGACATGGATTGACGATAGTGGATGTTCTAGAACATATCCATTGGAAGTACTTACTGAATGCAAATCAGAAATTCATAAAACTGGAGGCCACTACAACATAGGGAAGAGGACTGTCCCTCTACAAAGGGCTCACAATCTTACTGGCCCTTCAAGATGGCATATTGTAAATAAACAACTTAAATATGAAAAAAAAAAAAAAACCAATGTAGTACAGTATATAATTAATGAAGATTTTTCTTTTAACTGAGAACTTCAGAAAACCCAGGGATAGATTTTATATCACAAAATGGTCCATATCGCCCAAAAATATCTTTCGATTGGACAGTGAAATAATATTTGTTGGAAGCTAAAAACTGAGATAAAGTACAGGCCATTGGGAGTGGTAAAGCTTTAATTTCTCCAATTTTCTTCCAAACCAACTTATTATTGGGGTTCTCATGGCACAGGAAGAGGTGGTAGCTTTCCACGGGTGCACACTTGGGATTGATTTTGGTGATGTTCCAAGTCAGGGCGATGCCCTTGGGTCTCAGCACCCGTTTCACTTTAAGCTCAGGCTTCTGGGGAGGAAGTGTGTCCCGGATTTTGTCTACCAGTTCAGGTAGCAGTGGTGGTGGTTCTGGGAGAGGTGGCAGATGCTCAAAGGACTCAGGAACCTAAAACACATTTGTAAAAACTTTAGTGAGATGAATTGGTGGGTTCTAATTCTTTTAAAGTGGTCAGCTGCAGTTCTACCAAATCCTAAGAACAAAAGGATGCTTCAAGAATATGTGAGGCTGGATCTAGTCTTTTTGAGCTTAAGCTTCTTTCGGAGTTAAGATTCTATACTGGAATATCACTAACCCCGCACTGGGTTGGGTGACACATATTCTGGATAACATTCCATCTCATTTCCAAATTGTGTTCCCCAACACTGTGCTCATTTACATAAAAAGTGTGCGTGGACGAGAACATCCATTTCCCCCTATCCTCATCAACGATGGCTATTATTCTTAAAACAAAAATCTTTTCCAATTTGTGGAGTAAAAAATTCTATTTATTTTAATTTCTAGCTTCTAGAAAATTCAATAACAGTATTTTAATTGTGTAAATAGACTCAGAATAGCACAGTTTGAAAAGCACATTAAAGCACTTTCCAAGCTGAAATATGACCCAAATTACTTTTTGATGAGTAAAACGTGCACTTCCATTTCCACTCAGTTTGGACGACTGTCCCCACACAGCGTTTCATGTCAGTACCTGGATTGCACTTTGTGCCACTTGAGTTGTCTCTTTTGAGATAGAAACAGCTTTCATAGGTGACTCCAGGGTGGATACGGGATTTTCTGTGAACAACACAAGGTTTAAGAAGTTAAACTGATCTGCAATAATCAATCCCTTAGCCTTCAAGCAAAGAATAGTAGTCTGCACCCTGGGTGGATGCTAACTTCTAAAAATTTCAGAAACTTAAACACATCTATTAAGCAGTAAAAACCATTTTAGATCCCTTGTGTATGCAGTCATATAATGGTTTCATATACTTTATGAACCTCTCCAAATCAAATTTGTTAAACTTGTAAGTTTCTTTTGACTGACAAGGGTAATTAAGAGTGCATTGTGTTTCAAAGTTAATTTATTAGTCACTTTATTTACTGGTGTTAAAAAATTTTTTTAGAAGAGGTAATGACTTTATGATTTTAATTCTCAGAGTCTGTACAGCCTTTTTTAACTGGTTTTAATAATTAGGACTAGATCTGTAAAAGCATAATCTGTAGGTTAATCATCACACAGAAGCTGACATAAATGACCTTTAATTTTTCAAGCGAACAGTTTCATACAAAAAAGATTCTAACAAATACAACTTTCCATAACTAACATTCCTTCTTTCAATAGTTTGTAGAAGGTAAAGCTAGAAAAGTTTTGAGTCTAAGTCACTAAGAATTTGCATATCTTTGCATATGTTAAGGAGTTTAGATTTTACCCTAAAGACAAAAACATAACCAGATTTGTATGTAAGAAATAATATTTTAGTGGCAACTTGGGGGATTCATTAAAAGCAGTTAAGTCAGGGCAGAAATATTAGTTAAAAAGTTATGGCAACAGACCAGGCCAAAGGTGATGAAATTCTAAAATAAGAAAGTATGAATCAGATCTGTTAGCTTCTCAGGAGACAGAAATGATGGGCTTGAAAACCGACTAGATGTTGGAATGAGGCAGATCTAGGAGTCAAGCGACTCTTCCACTTCTGGCTTGGGAAACTGAGTGAGCTATTGATACCGTTTACCGAGTCTGGGAATATTGGAAACAACCCAAATCTGACCTGACTGGTACTCAGAACTGTACATTCCACAGGGCAGACTCACATCACCACGAGTTAGCATCATGAATGAGCATAACTATCCTTCCATTTGCTAGATTTCAAACTGAAGCCACCAAGTTAAAGGTATGACTTATTTTGTTAAGCACTGAATTAATCTGTGTTCTTACTTTGTATTTCACTGTATCTCAAATCCTGTATCATGCAGTTTAGAAACAATTCAGTAATCTTAATCATTAAAAAAAGTAACTGATTACTTCATTATGGACTTTATTTTTCAAATTTATATTTTTAATCTTCATGTTGAAACTGGAAATTGAAGGGTTTTTAAATCTTATCATGAGGTACCTGGAGATTCCAATGGCTCCAACCTTTTTTGGATCCATAGTTGAAAGGGGGGAAGGAACTGGATTACATACTTCCTATATAATCTCCATTTTAAAAATATTACATAATTTAGTTATGCTAATAAGTAGAATTCAAACATTT
>NW_011888821.1:3623227-3671423 GCF_000151845.1 Pteropus vampyrus | reverse complement strand
GAAGAAAATGTGCGTGCCACAGGGAGAAAAGAGATTCAGAATAGCCCCAAACAACCCAGATGTCTTTCAGTGAGTGACTGGATAACCTATTATACATAAACTATTATATATCCCTACCACGGAATACTACTCAGCAATAAAAAGGAATACTACTGATAACACGTGACAACTTGGATAGCCCTCGAAGGGAATTATGCTAAGTGAAAGAAGCTAATCTCAGAACGACACACACCGTGTCATCATATTTGTCTCAAATCCATGGAATAACAATTACAGAGGTAGAAACAGATTAGTAGTCACCAGAGTTTAGGGACTGGGGACAGGAGGTAGATGTAGCTATGAAGGGGTAAACATGAGGGAACCCTGGAGTGTAATTTGTGTAATTTGATTGTGGCAGCAATTATACAAATCTACATGTGATAAAATTGCACAGAACTGTACACACACAAACTAACATCCTAAAACAAACCTCGTAAACAGGTCAAACGCATTTTGAATTGTTACCCTTCCTTCTTTTTTAAAAAAAGAAAGACAAATCCTTTACCTGTGTTGCAGTTTGACAGGTCTTCTTCCGTCAGGTCAATCACAGAATCAAGTTTCTTTGTTTCTACAGCCTGAAAAGTTATGTTAAAAAAATGTTTTGCCTCAATAGCAGAAAATGTTTTTTAAAAATAAAACACACATCATTTAACATTATCATATAGAAGCTAGAGATTGAACATTCTCTAAGTCTTCATGGTTTAATTTAACTCTACTATGAAAGAGAAAGTCATGAAATACTATATAGTTTCTGAAAATATGACTAAACAGAATCTATATAAGTTAATCTGGTAAGGAAGTATGGTTGTAAAATATGTTTATCATTACCTGTTTGCCTGTTAATGTTTAAGCTAGACTGGAACCTGGTTATACTAACTAGTCAGAGATTAATTTCTCAGAGAACGAATTTCCCAAAGAATGAATAACAAAGCTGAGTCATCCAACATGTAGCAACAGTAAAGTTCCTAAAACTAATGTATTTAAATAAACAACATTCGCAGACAATATTTATTACCTACCGTAACTTCAGTTTTAGCATCAGGTGAATTGTGAGAATTTCCTGATGTAATTTTTCCAGTATCTAAAAGAAAATTTTTAAAATATGAACATTTGACATGTTTATTAAATTATTAAATATTTATGGACTTTGTAATACATAAATGCTGAAACACAATAATGGGAATGATAATTAACGGTTTATTATACAATCATAAAAAGTAACTCAACTGACCACCTATTCCAAAGACTGATGAGCAAGTTAAAAAAATGTAATTTTGGTTCAAAAGATTTTATCCTGTAACTTTACAACTGTATTAGTAACTCTTTTTTGAAAACCTATATGTAAATTAATAGGAAATAAACTTGGAGAGGTACCACATTTTTTAGTCACAATATCTTTAGACTGCCTCAGAGAGCTGAGGGGCATTCTTCCTAGAACCAGTAGAAAGCCTCAGGCAGATGCTTAATATCCCTTAAACTCTTTGATCCATAGTCTTAACCGCCTAAACCAGATGAACAATTAAGTAGTTGTACACGTGGAGGCAAAATTTTATGAGATTAAGATGCAAATACTCTAATACAGAGTAAAAAATAAAAAAGAAATGTAGAATTTTGAATGAGGAATTATGAGCCAACAAGATACTAATCTGTGAGGAAATTTATTGGAAATTTAAGGTTAAAGATTTTTTTATATAAATGTAATAAGAGAGAAACTCTACAGAGCAACGAAAAGTACTATAAAAACACCAAAAGTTAAAAATCAAAGAACTAAAGAATAGCCAAATTTTAAATCTTAAGTATACTATAACTTAATAGATAAACCAAAAAGCAAAGCACTAACACAGGCCAGAGCAAACAAGTAAAAATAATGTATATGAAAAGGTAAGTAGTTTTATAACTTACAAAGCCATTAAACAAATAGTAAAGAAACAAAAGGCCATGAATTGATAAAACACAAAGTTAAAAAAAAAACCTCAATTATATTAAGAGATCATTTACTTATTCAGGTAATATTAACCAAATGTAAATTAAAGCACTTGTGAGAGTAGAATTTTATTAAAAGAATATTCAAATCTCTAAACAAATACTGATTTTAAGCTTTCTAATTTGATCATATTTTAACCAACTTAAGATACCTGTTAGATTTGATGTAATTGGTGTTGTCAAACTAGGGCTTTCCACAGAAATCAACATAACATCATCGTTACTAAAATGATAAAAAAATTAAACAAAAAATAAACTAAACATGCATTTTTAAGCTTAAACATACAATCAATGGTTAGAATTCTTCTTCTAACTTAACATTTGTAACTGACATGTTTTAATCTAATAATTGTGGAGGTGAAATGGAAATGATAAAACCAAATACCTATGTATTACCAATTATGTGACCAAAAGTTTATGGATATCCAATAATAATGGACTCTTAAAACTTAGTAGACTTCTACTTACAATGAATCCAATCTAGAAGTATATAATATACATAAGTGTGTAATATAAAGTCACTCTGGCACATACACTTGCCTTCATGAAAATGAAACACGTAACTGAAAGAACTCCATTAAGATACTTTGACTCTTTTGTAGGACTATAACAAATAAAGCTATTAAAAATTAATTCTGCGACTACCTCACTATAGTAGCAGTATTTACCACACTTTTACTAAACTAAGCATTGATGGTAAATAATGCTAATTATGGCTACAGAATATCCTGGGTCAGAAGACTATCTTCTGCTTCTATTTGACCCTGATACCACTTTTATGAGTTTGGCATTTAAATCAAAATTTTAAAGAAAATCTTGATGTAAATTTTATCAAGCCTGTAAAATTCTAGATGAATTTTCTATATATAGGGTTATACCAAGTTCTTATAGATATATTTAATTTTTGGCTTTTGTATTTAGGTCTATAATCCATTTCAAGCTATTTTTGTATATGGCGTAAGGTTAAGAGGTCTACTTTTCCCCTCTGGTTATTCCAACAATACTTCTTGAAAAGATTATCTTTTCACCATTAAATTACCTCAGCATTTTAGTTGAAAATCAATGGACTATATGTATACTTTCTATTCTGTCCATTGATTTATATGTCCATCCTTATGCCAATACCATTGTTTTAATTACTACAGATTTATAGTAAGTCTTGAACTCATGTAGTTTATGTCTCCCAACTTTGTTTTTCTTATAACATTGTTTTCATCTTCTAGGTCTTTTGAATTTCACATAAATTTTCAATCACCTTGTTACTTTCTATAAAAAATGCTGCCAGGATTTTGATTGAGATTGCATTAAATGTACAAAACAATTTGGGCAAAGTGACATTAATATAAATTTTCTGATTAATGAATATGGCATATCTCACCATATCGCCCTTAACTTCACTCAGCAATATTTGGTACTTTTAAAAATTAATACTTTTTTACAGAGCAATTTTAGCTTATAGTTAAATTAAGTGGAAAGTACAGTGTTCCCATATACCCAGTTCCTCACCCCCGCAACCTCTCCTACTACCAAAATCCTGTACCAAAGTGGTACACTTGTTACAACTGCTGAACTTACACTGACACATTATTATCACCCAAAGTCCATAGTTTATAATAGGGTTTACCCTTAATGTTGTACATTCTATGGGTTTTGACAAATGAATGATGACATGACATGTATCCACCACTCCAGTATCATACAGAGTCATTCTTCTACCCTACATATCCCCTGTGCTCTGCCTACTCATCTCTCTCCAGTAACCCCTGGCAATATCTCATCTTTTTTATTGTCTCTTTTTTTTATAGTTTTGTCCTTTCTAGAATGTCATATAGTTGGAATCATACAGTATATAGCCTTCTCAGATTGGCTTTTCACTCAATAGTATGCATTTAAGATATGCCCATGTCTTTTCATAGCCTGAAAGCTCATTTCCTTTTTAGCACCGTTAATATTCTGTTATTTGAATGTACCACAGTTTATTTACCCATTCGCCTGCTAAAGAACATCTTGGTTGCTTCCAAGTTTTGACAATTAGAATGAAACTGCATTTTATGCTTCTATTTTTTCTCCTTTCTTAACATATCAATTATACTTCTAAGTGGTTGCCCTATAGTCTGCAATACACATTTACAACTAATTCAAGTCCACTTTCAAATAACACTATATTGCTTCACAAGTAATGCAAGTATCTTACAACAAAACATTCCCAATTTTTCATTCATGTTCCTTCAATCATTACGTCATTCATTTCACTTTTATGTAAGCACACAGATATGCACAATCACACTGTTGCTATGATTTTGAACCAACTCCTGTCTGTTAAATCAATGAAGAAAAATAAGTTTCTATTTTATCTTCACTCATTCCTTCTCTGATGATCTTTTCTTTATGTAGATCTGATGTTCTAACATATCATTTTCCTTTGATATAATTTATGATATGATATAAAAGTTCTTTGAAGAATTTTTAACATTTCTTGTAAGGCAGGTCTACTGACAACAAATATCCTAAATTTTTGTTTGTCTGAGAAAAGTCTTAATTTCTTCTTCACTTATGAAGGATAATTTTGGAGTACTTAATTTTAGGTTGGTGGTTTTGTTCTTACAACACTTAAGATTTTTACTCCACTTTCTTGCTTGCATAGTTTTTAAGAAGTCAAATGTAATTTTCATCTTTCCTCCTCTATAGGTAAGCGTTTTTTCCTCTGGCTTCTTTCAAGATTTTATCTTTGCTATTCTAAAGTTTAAATATGATATGCTGAAGTGTAGTATTTTTGGTATTTTTCTGCTGGGTGTTCTCTAAGCTTCCTAGATCTGTGGCTTGGTATCTAACATTAATTTGGAGAAAATTCTTAGTCATTATTCCTTCAAATGTTGCACTTGTTCCTTCCCCCATGATATTCCCATTGTGTGTATGTCACTCCCTTTGTAGTTGCCCAAGTTCTTGGATAGTCTGGGTTTTTGGTTTTTTTTTTTTGGTCTTTTTTTCTTTTTTTTCATCTTGGAAGTTTCTATTGTCATACTTTCAAGCTCAGTGATTCATCAGCTGTGTCTATTCTACTAATAAGTCCATCAGAGGCATTTTTCAATTGTTAGTGTTTTTCATATCAAGCATTGCTTTTTCTTTAGAATTTCCATCTCTCTCTGCTTAGTGTTTTTTATATCAAGCATTTCTTTTTCTTTAGAATTTCCATCTCTCTATGCTTCCATTATCCACTTGTTCTTGAATTTTATCTATATTTTCCATTAAAGCCCTTAGCATATTAATCACAGTTTTTCAAAACTCCTAGTCTGATAATTCCAACATTCCTGCCATATTTGATTCTGATACTTGTGCAGTCTCTTCAAATTTTGTGGTTTTTTTGTTTGTTTGTTTGTTTGTTTGTTTTTTTTGCCTTTTAGTACGTCTTGTAATTTTACTAAAAGGTAGACATGTACTGGGTAAAAGGAACTATAGTAAACTGGCCTTTAGTAATATAGTGGTAATATAGTAATATAGTAATAGAGGTCTAGTAGCATTTTACTAGACCTATGATTAGGTCTCAGACTTTTAGTGAGCCTGTGCCCCTGGAATGTAAACTTCACTAGTGCTTCTCAGTCCCACCCCCCCACCCCACTCTACCCTAGAGCTTAGGTGAGACAGGATGGCTAGAGGGGACTATAGTTGGGTATTTCCCATCTTCCATGCGGAAGGCTAGGGGGAGCAGGAGTTGGATATTTCCTTTCTCCCAGATAGTTTAAGCTCTGAAAATAGTTTCTCCTGATGGCAGGCCTTGTTAAGAGAAAGCTCTGGTGCATTTCAAAAGGTTCCTTTTACCTTCCCTCTGCTGGAAGCATGAGAGGATTTTTCTGCAATATTCTGAGGACCTGGTAGAGCTTCTGTAGGTAAACCTCACAAAATTGTTTTAGATTTTCCTACCTCTGCACTAGTTCCCGTGGTTTTAGATTTTCCTACCTCTGTACTAGTTCCTATGGTTTCTGCTCATGGGTTTCTGTCCCAATTCCTATATGTTGTGATTTTCAGTTTCCACATGTTTGTCTCTCTAATTTTGGGAGCAGTAGTTTGCTCTGTAACCCTTCTTCTCTGATGGATCTACGAAGAGTTGTTGGCTTGGCAGGGGCTGCACTCATGTGAAGGCATGACTGGGGCTGGAGGTTCTGCTTCTAGAGTGGCTTACTCACATGGCTGTTGGCAGAGTGCCTCACCATCTGGGACTCTGCACAGGTTGCTTGATATCCTCGAGTAACTTATGCTTGCTTCCATGCTACTGTGGCAGTTAAAGTGCCCCAGAGCAAGCTATCTGAGAGAAAGCAAGGAAGCTATGATGTCTTTTATGATCTAGTTACATACTGTCACTTTTACCGTTTCTATTTGCTGTGACTACATATAGCCCAAGAAGGGAATTAGGCTCCACCTTTTTAAAGGGAGGAGTATCAAAGAATATAGGGCGAACCCACTCTGATGGAAGATAACGTGATTTAGAGCCTCTGTAATTTTCAATACACAATGTCCTATATGCAAACAAAAAAAAATGAGCAGGTGTAATAAGAAAGAGGACAGGGCAAATGAATAGAGACTCATGGACATGGACTATAGGCTAGTGGTTACCAGAGGGTAGGAGGTGGGGAAGGAAGGGGGAGGTAGACGTGGTAAAGGGGGTCAAATATAGAGGGGTAGGGGGAGGGCGAAGTGGGTAAAGAGGATCAAATACATGGTAGCTGAAGGAAACTGAAGTTTGGGTGGTAAACACACAATAGAATATACAGATGTCAAATTATAATGTACACCTGAAAATTATATAATTGTATTAACCAATGTTACCCCAATAAACTTAATTTTAGAAAAGTTTAAAAAAAAGAGGACAAAAATGAAGAATAGCAAATAGAGCTAAAAGTTACCCAGATACAAGAGTCATAAGAAATGGATCAGAAAATAACAGTGATAAAATGTTTAACGCATGGATAACAAAATAAAAAATTTCACCAGAGAACTTGAATCTATAAAAAAGAATCCAATGGAAAGAAGAAAAATTACACAAACTGAAATTAAGAACGCAATACATGGGCTTAACGGCCACTTGGATCTTGCTGAAGAAAAGATTAATAAACTGAAAAGTACCCAGACCACAGCATAGAGAACAAAAAAGATGGAGTATACAGCGAAACACATAATACAGAGAAACACATAATTAGAAAGAAGGGGTGAAAAGACAAGAATGGTACAAAAGCACTATATGAAGAGATAATGACCAAGAATTTTTCAATGACGACGAAAGAAGGCAAGCCACAGAATCAAGGACTATGAGCCCCAATCAGGATAAGGATACATTAAAAAGCAAAACAAAATACCCCATAACTAGCATCAAACTGACTAAAACCAAAGAAGTAGACTATCTTAAAAGCAGCTGGAGAAATACAGGTATTATCTTCAAAGAAGTAACACTACGACTAACTTTCCAATAAAAATTACAGAAATCAGAAGACAATAACATCTTGAAAGTAGTAAAAAAAAAAATAAATAACTGTCAATCTACAATTCAATACCCATGTTAAAATATCCTGTAAAAATAAAGAAAAAATGAAAGTATTTCCAGACAAATAAAAACTAACAGAATTCATCCTGAGCAGAAGTTAAAAAATAAATAATAAATGGAGTTCTTCAGGCAGAAGTAAAATTATTCCAGGTGGAAAGATGGAAATACAGGAAGGAATGCAATAGAAAGGGTAAATATTTGGGTAACTGTAAATGAATAATGACTATACAAAAAATAGTAATATTATTTTGTGAGATATAATATAAAATTAAAATGCATGAAAACACAAAAGATGGGGGCAAGCAGTAAATGGAGTTAAAGTGTACGAAGGTCAAGCATTGCCTACAAAATGGTAAAAGTAGAAATTCATATTATTAGACTTTAATATTAGAATCAAGAATCCCTATCATGATCTTTAGGATAACTTCTAAAGAAACAATGAAATATATATAATTAACAAGGTAATGGGGAAAGGAAAAAAAGAATTAAAAAATTCTAAAACGGAGACAGAGAGACAGACATATTTAGGGGGAAAAGGACCATAAAATAGATGGGACAAATAGAAAACAAGTAGTAAGACTGTAGTTATGAACCTACATATATCAGTAAGTTTGTATTAAACATAAACAACCTAAATTTTCTAATAATTATTTTCAAATTGAATTAAAAATACACATTGTTTAAGAAATAATTATACTAGTACCCACATAGCCAACACTGTGGTAAATATATCTTAAATTATCAGCACTTCAGAAACCTATGTGCCTCTAACCTGTGTCATAAATCTCCTCCAAAAAATAGCATTTGTGGTACTAATTTCCTTGTTTTACTCTTTGGATTTACCACTTAGCTTTGAATTCCTAAATAATATACTTTTGTTTTTCTGGCTATTTTTGAACTTTGTTTGAATGGAATCATACTATTCTTTTGTGTCTGCTTTGCAATACTGTTTTGTGGGTGTAACTCATACTGCTGAACATGACTGTGGTTCCTTCATTTTCATGAATGTATGGATTTCATTGCATGGACTTACTGCAATTTATTTTTCTTTTCGACTATACATCATTTTTTCTTTCCAGTTTTTGGCCATTATGGAAAATGTTGCTAATAAACATTTCTCTCTCTATATATCCTATTGCATGTGTATACATGTTTCCAGGCAAAGTATATATCATGGGATGGGACTGCTATGTCAAAGGATATTCAGATCTTCAATATTTCTGGATAATGACAATTTTTTTTTTAAAGTACTATACCAATTTACTCACCCCAAAACAAAATGTTAAATAAAACCAATTCTATTTCAAAACCTCACCAATGCCTTGTATTACCAGATTTTAAAATGTTTTACTTTTCCTTATCTGATATAAAATGGTATCTCATTGTGGTTTTAATTTGCATTTCCCTGATTACTAATAAAGGTGAGCACCTTTTCATATGTTTATTGGCCATTTGGAATTCCTCTTTTGTGAAGCAGATGTACAAGTCTTTTGCCCATTTTTCTTTAGTATTATCTGGCTTTTACTCATTGATCTGTTGAAGTTCTTCACATGTATTCTGGGTACTAGTCTTCTACAGGTTATATGTGCTGCGAGTATCTTCTCTCACTCGATAGCCTGTCTTCTTACTATCTTTATAGTGCCTCTTGAGAAAAGAAGTTTCTAATTTTAATGTGGCAAAACTGATCACTTTTTCTTTTATGATAAGGGTATTTCAGATGCTACCGTCTAAGAGCTTTATAATTTTCCTTTAGTTTCCTTAATCCACATGAGATTGATTTTTATGTATAGCTTGACATAGGGATCCAATTTCTTTCATATTTCTCCCAACCCGGATAGCAAATTCACATCATTTAATAGAAGTCAATAACTTCCCAAACGACCTGCCACTCAATCTCCATCATATATCACATACAAACATGCACAGGCTTCTGGACTCTTCCACGCTGTTCTATTTGGCAATATCATATTAAGATACACTTGCAAATATTACATTATCCAATTACTGTAGTTTTGTAATGTTCTGACATCTGATGGCAAATTCCTTCCAAATTGTTTTTCTACTTAACGTATAACTTGGCCTCTTAACCTATTGAATTTACGTATACATTTTAGAATCAAATCAAATCAGCTTGTCAAGCTCCATAAAATTATACACTGGGAATCTGAAATTGTACTCCATAAATTAATTTGAGCAAAAGTAAAAACATTTCATAACACTGCATTGTCCAAACCATAAACATACTACTTTTCTCCACTGAATTCTTCTTTAACATTTTTCAGAGTTTTGTAACGTTCTTCAGAATTACTACATGTCTTGTTAAATGTATTCTTAGGCACTTGATATGCTTGGTGCTATTGGAATTTTTAAAAATTTCATTTCCTACTTGTTTATATATCAGATATGATATATAGGAATGTCATTGGTTTCTTACATATTTGAGTTTGACAATCTTTCTAAATTCTTATTAATCCTAATAATTTATCTGTAAATTCCTTTGGATTTCCTACATACATGCCATCAATTATCGAAGAATAGTTAATATTTATTGTTGCTTCTTTTTGAATCCTTTATTTTTACTTTTCTTTCATTGTTTTTTTTTGTATTTTTGCATTAGCCAAGCTATTCAGTATAATGTTAAAGTAGTGAGCACAGGCATCCTTTTATTTTGTATCTCAAAGTGAATATTTCCAATATTTTACCACCAGATTTGATTTTAGAGTTTTTGTAGATATTCTTTTTCAGATTAAGGAAGTTATCTCCGATTCCAGGTTTGCCAAAAATTTGTTTTTAATCATAGATATTTTATTAAATCCTACATTTATTGTGAGCTGATGATTCTTCTCCTGGAAAATTACTTTGATTTTTTTATTGTTGAACCAAAATTGCAGCATTCCTGGGACAAACCCAACTTTTATGGATTGTTGAACTTGGTTTGCCAGTCTCTTGTTTAGAATATCTGTATTTATTTCATGGGTAAAAGTGGACTGCAATTTTCCATTTCTGTAAAATTTTTAAATTGATTTTAATTTTAGTTATACTAGATTTTAGTACCAGTGTCCTAAAATGAACTGAAGAATATTTCCTCTTTTTTTTTCCCTTTGGAATACAGTAAGTCCTCACTTTACATCATCAATAGGTTCTGTGACTTTAAGGGAAAAGACTATAGCGAAACCACTTTGATCATAGACTAATGGATATAAACAAGAATTAAATTCCTACAGCATCTCGTCAACATTACAATGAAACAAGGTTGAATGAACCGTCATTATTCAAGGACCTGCTCTAGTCTGTTTAAAATTTGTGTTTCTTCCTTAAATGTTTTACAAAACTTATTATTGAATCCACCCATGAGAGTCAAGTGACACATTTGTGACACATATTCTCACACTCGCCAAGGGCTGAGGGTTCTGCCTGAAACAGTTTCACAAATTTCAGATTGGAGTTTAGGTGGACTGTTCATATCATAGATATAAGGCTCTTCTTTACTTTTTTTTTTCGGCTTTTATTTTTTTTTGTTATTTTAAGTTTTAGCACATGCATCAATAAGTGGTAACAACAAAGACTCACTGAAATGTGACTCTTGTCTTCTTGAACTAAATAAATGCCTTCTTCACAGCAACTTCCTGGTTTAAAACTGAAATATGGGCCTCTCAATATCATGGAATATTAGGTTTTCCCTGAAGAGTCAAAACTACATGTATAGTCCCAATATCAACAATCTACTGCAAATGGTATAGACCAGACTGCTTCTCATTCGTTTTATAGCGTCCTTGAGTATACACAGTTATTCTGGGAAAGGGTGTTGTACTTCAGACAATGGCCATCATTTAATTCACTTATTTTTGCTTGTATATTTTCCTCTTTTTAAAAGCTGAGGTATAATTTAACAAATAAAAGTAAAACCATCAGACATTTTAAGTAGTAAATGTTAAGACTAAATAATATTATAAAGCTCAGAGAAACTGTTGAGAATCATCAGCGAAGAGAAAATAATTCATTAAGATGCCCTCCCCCCACTCCCCACTCACCTCCTTGAACATTAATCCAGGCCTGGATCATCAATCATGTTTGTTAAACTAAACTACTTCTTCCCTACCAGCTCCAAATATTTTAAGCTAGACTGGAGATTAGATGTCTCAGCTGCTCTGTGACTCAATTACGCAAATAATTTAACCCACTGACTCTAATTTGAAATTATCATGATAGTACTTTAAAAATGTGCAATTTTAGGCACTTTCCCCCTAGTCTTACTTTCTTAGTCTTACTCTTCTATGCAATTTTTTAAAATTACTGTTTGATATGGCCTTGACTTTTCTGCATGTTAATCTGGAAACTACTGTAGTGCTCCAGTCACTCACTCCAGATACCATACCACAGATGGAAAGCATCACAATGAAAACTCGACACCTAACCAATTCAAATTTATTTAGTATTGTTAAAACAAGTAAGATAAAAGCTTTGGAGAACCAATTCTGTTCCATCATTACACTATTCCTATGTAAAGCTTCATATAAATATAAAGCTTTAAGTTATTTTATGCTTAATTAAGAAAAGGGTGTATCTTTACAAGTATATATTTAGATAAATAAGTTTATGCATTTTTTGTGGAAATGCCTACCTTTCAGAAACAGCCTCATCATGATCCAGTGACAAATCAATCTTTTCACTTGCTTTTTCTGAAAGGTGAGAAGGTTCGGAGTTCACAGATGTCTTTCTTTCATATGGACTATTAACTGACTCTGAATTTGCAACCTGTCAATTGGATGAGGAAAAACCAATTGAGGGGATGGTTAACAATTGTTTCCTTCCACACAAAATTGATGATAGGTAAAATTTCACTTGGAAAATGTTCTTAAAATAGTCTTACATATATATGGCAAGACATATATTAAATTATAGATATGTCAATGGCTGAAGACCATGATTGCTGTTTTCTGTCAAAATGAATTTAAAAAAAAATTCAAAGAAATAAAAATGATAGTACAAATTAACTTTCCCTGAATGGAAAGAAGGAAAAATGAAGTACCTAGACACATTTTATTTCTATTATACCAAGTTTTAGGAATTAATAAACATTAGAATTTAACAAGGAAACTTTTTGCTTTCGTTATACTTTTAGTAATGAGTCAGGACCAAAAATAAATAAAATTTCAACTTGCTCTTTCATTTAATGAGTTTTGTTTAAAACCTGGGAGCTGAAACATTTAGTCCATGCTTTGGTTAAGAACTTGAAGTATTTAAAATATGTGTGTCTATTAATTAATACAAAAGGATCAATTGCTTGCCCAATTCATGGGCTTTTCTGATAGACAGCATGAACAGAAAGATACACAAAGGCAGAATTCTAAAATGTTATTATATTACATGTATAGATTTTATATGTAGAAATAGGTTCAAACAACAGTGTAAAACAATAGCAAAAATAGTAGTATTCTTTCAATTCCAGGACAAGGTGGCATAGACTCACTTTCCCATGCTCCTCAGCTCTAAGCACCACTAAATACCCTGGAAATTATTCAATGGATAATCATAAAATCCCTATGAAAGGTGAAAAGAGGGCAGGCAGTCTGTCTGGGGACCTCAAGATTGAAAAGCAACACCACAGTGAATTCCTTGAGTTTTCTTTTGATTATCCATACATCCTACACTGAGTGTCAGAAAGGCCAGGGATCCATCCTTCTCCCCAAACCTGGAGCAAGGTGGTTAATCTCCCACTCCATACCTGCAAAATCAGCAGCCAGTTTCATTGCAGCAATAGTGTCAACTGAATCCCCCCTGACACCTGGGGCAGCAGTGGCCCTAACTGGCTGCAGTGCCAATGTTAGCAAAGCCCAGCCAGGAACCAAACCCCAGGACTCCACCCCTGGAACAGCAGTGGGCCAGATCCACGGCAGTGTCAATGGGGCCATCATCACACACTTGTGGTGTGTGCGGACTACTGAAGCATCAGCAGTGTTCCTGCTCCACAGCTGCAGGTCCAAATTACTGCAGTGGCAGTGACCACAGGCCAACATTTCCTGAACTTTCCACCCACATCTCTGGGGAGGCCAGGCAGCACCAGCAGGGATGGAACAGGAGATCCAATGGGGCCATAAGAACGAAGCCAACCAGAATAGCACTGCAAGGACTTTGAAAAGTAAATTGTCGCTGGAACTAGAGCTCACAACAGGAGTCCAAGACTACACAGTAAATCTAAACAGGGTAACTGCCTACTGAAAGAAAGTCAAATGCCTAATTTCTTCAAAGAGCTCTCTGTGTGACTGAATATTCTGACTTTTTGATCTTTCCAAGGCTCTAGCAAAAGCTTGTCCTGACACACTATTGGCTTTCTCTCCAGATCATAATTTTCTGACAGTGAACTTCCTAATTTTAGGGTCTTTTGCAATTGGGACAGGCTTAGAATTTCCCAAATCAAGTCTTCCTGGTTTGTTTTTGCTCAACAGTTTCCTTTATCTCTTCTCTCTTACATTTTACTATAAGAAGCAAAAAACCAAGCCAAACCTTCAATGCTGTGCTCAAAAATCTTGTCAGCCTAATAAAATTTCATCACTTACAAGTTGTTTTCCATATCACTGAGGGATATAATTCAGCTAAGCTTCCTGTCACTATGTAAAAAGAACCCCCTTTCCTTCTGTTTCCAATATCATGTTCCTCATTTCCTTCTGAGCCCTAACTTGCAGCCCTTAACATCTATATGTCTACAAAAAGTCTGTTCAAGGCAATCAGGATTTTTAAAAAATCACACTTCTCAATATTCTTCTAGGCTCTACATTCTTCTAGCCTCTCATTACCCCATCCAAATCCACTTTCACATTTTCAGGTATTTGTTATGGCGGCACCTCACACATTCTGTATTAGTTTCCTGAGGATGCTATAAGAAATTACCACATGCTGGGTGGTTTAAAACAACAGAAATTTATTCTATCACAGTACTGGAGGCCAGAAATTTGTAATCACTTTCGCTAAGCTAAGATCAAGTTGTTTGCAGGGCTGCATCCTTCTGGAGGCTTCAGGGGAAAATCTGTTTCCTTTTTCCAGCTTCTGGAAGCTGCCAGCTTTCCTTGGCTCATTGCCCCTTCCTCTATTATCATTCCAACCTCTGCTTCTACTGTCCTATCTCTTTGTTCTGCTGCGCCCTTCCTGACTCTTTTTTATAAGGATCCTTATGACTATTGAGCCCCATCTCTAAGCTTCTTTTACCATGTGAAGCAAGATATTCACTGGTTCTACAGATTAGGTCATAGACATCTTTTCAGGGCCATCATTCACTGCTATCAACCATCTTGGCAGAATTAACACAAAAGTGACAATTACAGAACATTACAAGTGTACATACAACAAGGGAAACTATATCTTGGACTATAAGTGTCAATAACAATCAAGATCGAATTTTACATAGTATTTTCTCTGACCAAAATTAAATTAGATTATCAATAAAAATAACATGCGAAAAAAACTACCAAATGTTTGGAAATTAAACACATTTCCAAATAACTCATGGTTTAAAGAGTAATACCATAAAGGAAATCAGAAATTATTCTAAACTGATGGAAAACAAATACTATATATCAAAAATTATATCTGCACTAAGAAGTACATTATCTAAGCACTGAGAAGATGCTTAAAAGGTGCTTAGGAAAAAGCACTGCTTACAAGGCAATTTATAGCTTTATATGTTTTCCAGTAGAAAAGAAGGTTAAAAATTAATGCCCTTTCTCTTCTAAGAAGCTGGAAAAAGAACAAACCATATCCGAAGTTAGTAAAAGAAGAATAAAAAACAGAAAAGGGAAAAGGGATAGAGAATTAATAAGATTTTAAAAACCCTAGGCAAGACCAATTAAGAAAAAAAAAAAAAAAGTAGCTTACCAGTATCAAATGAAATAGAGCATATCACTACAGATCTACAAATATTAAAAAGATAAGGAAATTTTATCAATAACTTTATGCTAACAAATTCAACAACTTAGATAAAATGGACAAATTCCTTCCAAAGATAACTTACAAAACTTATACAAGATGAAATGAAAAAATCTGAATTTCCCGAAACCTATTAAATTAATAGAATTTTCAAGAAAAAGTCTTCCTACAAAGAAAGTTCCTTGCCCAGATAGTCTTCAGAGGTGGATACTACAAAACATTTAAGGAAGTAATAAAAATATTACATAAACTTTCAGAAAACAGGGAAGGAATATTTCTCAATTCATTTATTCAGGCTAGCATAAATATGACACCAAAGTGAATAAAGACACTACAAAAGAAATTCTTGTATATATACTGAAGATTATATTTAAATTTTAAGTATACATTGCAAAGTACATTTTGAAACAAAATACATACATATGTATATGAATGTACCAAATATAAACATGGCTTAGGGGATGAAAAGACTGACAGATACATGACAAAAATAAATATATTAAAATAGTAAAGGTAGAATTTAGGTGTTGTGTATACAAATACTCACTGTAAAAGTACTTCAACTGTGTTGTATATGTTTGAAACTTTTCATCATGATAAAATGGTGGGGAGGGTAGTCTAGGCAATCACAAATCACATCTCTACTTACTTTATGAAAGTAATATAAGTCGCATTTACTTTTGGCTACCTAAGGGTGTCTTCCCCAGAGATAAAGTCACAGGAACATTCTAAGTATCGATTTATTGCCTTTTTAGCTTCTTAGTTTGGAAACATATTCATTTCTTACAATTCAACTACTTATGTGGGTCAACCAAGTTATTAAAACTCCTATGTGTTTATACCAACCTTATAGGCTGTATTACTGGATAACACGTTTGGCTGCAAACAAGTCCTTTGAGATAACAATACTTTTTTAATACGTCTTTGAAGTTTTGCTATTTTTGCCTAGAAGAAAAAGAGGAAAACAAATAAATATGAAACCAGAGTACTAAATAATATACTGAGATGGAGGAAAAACTATTTGCCAAAGTAGTGTTGTGAGACTAGTGTTGCATCCACCCAAATAAATGAGAAATTCTTATATAAGCCAAAGATTTAAATCACGTTTGATGCATTCATCAATGGATGAATGGAAAAAGAAGATGTGTATAGTTACAATGGAATACTATTCAGCCGTTAAAAAAAGATGAAGTATTGCCATTTGTGACAACACAGATGAACCTTCAGGGTATTACGCTAACTGAAATAAGTCTGACAGAAAAGGACAAAATCGTGTAATTTTACTCAAACAAAAAAGAAACAAATCAAACCAAACCAAACTCTTAGGTATAGACAACAGACTGGTGGTCACCAGAGGGAAGGAGGGTTTGGAGGACAGTGAAATGGGTAAAGGGGCCGAATGTTTGGTAACGGATGGAAAGTGGACTACTGGAGGTGAGCATGCTATAATGCATACAGATATTGAATTATAAGGTTGTACACCGGAAATTTACATAATGTTATAAACCAATGTTACCTCAATAAGAAAATCACGTTTGATGCTAGTATGACATTCTAGAATGGAAGATAAAAACATCAAACTTATAACAGATTCATAATAAAATTAATGTTGGTAGAAACACCACTCAGCAAGTAACCTTAGAAGATTAATACAAAAATAACGACAAAAAGAAACCATGAAAAATGCTTGAAACAGGTTGTACAAGCTCAAATACAGAATATATTTTGAATTAAAAGAAACTGCCTATGTATTAAGCCTGTCAATCAACACCGAAAGGCTGATATTTCTAAAAGCATTTGTCAAGGGCCAATACTGCTGAGATAGAATAAATTCTATTACCTACAGAATCTGATACGTCAGGTTTATAGACAGGGATCATATTTGGGCCTGCCTTTATTGTTTTCTTTTCTTAACATACCAAATATCACCAAATTCTACTTTTTAAAAGACTCAAACGAAATCAAATGAAATTAGAAACTTACGAAGAGTTCATCAGCTATTGCTTCATGTTTATTCCTGCACTGTGTCTTCCCAATGCGTTCGGTCAATTCTTTCAGTTTGTTATCAAATAGTTTGTAATTTATACTACAGATCTCCTGTCGAATCAAATGTTTGACCTAGAATTTTAAAATAAAAACCAAAACACCCCACATTTCAAATTTAAAAGCAATTTTATTTCCTACTTCTTAAAAATAGCTTTGTTCTTTTCTGGATTTACTGTTAAGCAATAAAATATAGTTTATATTTTTATGTTTATATTTATATTACTATAATAGTAAGTTTTATAAAAGTCGAATATCAAATTCAGCAGAGAACACCTAATATTTAAATATACGTATAAATTAGAAATTAAATTCTCTTGATTTTAGTTTCCTATAGTTTCAGCTGAATCCCATAACATATATTAATGAAACAAAAGTCTATGTCTCATTTATATTTTGTAATGACCATTACTGAAACCTAGTAGTCTCTAAAAAGGAACTCCATTTATCTGAAAACCAGAGCCCAATAAAAAAGGTTGGTTGGTCTGTAGCTGATATGAAGTAAATTATGAAAGTCTGAGCCTTGACCCTGCCATTAGCAAGGTATATGACCTTTAGGAAGTCACAACATATCTGAGCTTCATTTTTTTTCTTGTCCACAAATAGGTAGATAATACAATGTTGAATGAGTGGTGCTCACTGGATTTTTATAAGAACATAAAAAGATAACATGCAAAAGAGTTCCATAAGGTGGAAAACATTGAATTGATACAAAGGAAATAAATATACAAGATAATATCTTTTACTTGCATAGTTTTAGGGGTGACTTTCTTATTGTTAAAATTGAAAGAAGCCAGGGACATTTATGTGGTGACTAATGCTACCTGGCATGGTATTGTAACAGATCACAGTAGCTATCATATGAAATACTGATGTATTTTACATTTGGTTGGTTTTTACAAAACAGATTGCCCTATTTTCAGGCAGCATAATTAATCTCAATGCCCACTGATATGAGCAGCTCTGCTGAGCCATACATTTAGAAACATCCACTGTAGTTATTTGCTCAATGTGTATTGTCCTGTAAACTATTTTCATAACAAAGTAGGTAGTCTCTTAGCAAAAAAACCCTGTCACAATATATTTAAGGTATTTATTAGTAATAGTTACAACTTTCCCTTAATATCTTACTTCTTGGTGCTCAAAACTGGAACATAAAAGTTTCTATGTTAAACTCTTTTATACTGATTATTGCCTGGATGATTAGTCATATTCAGTACTTTTATTTGATTATTCCCAAGGTTTTAGCCTTCTCATTTTCAATTGTTCTTATTCTTCAACATTACTGTTTACTTGATTTTTTCTGTAATGCTTCATTAATACTTCTTCAATGGTTCCTCAATATTATTAGACATGACTGTGATTACTTTTACGACTTTTAAATATTTGATTAAATTAAGTGCTTAAAATACATGTGCTATGTAAATAAATGCTCAGAAACACATACCATTTTTACTGACAGCCATTACTTGTCACTCATGTGTGGTTTTAATGGATTATTGTATGCTTACCAGTTTACTGCCTGGGGTCATAATGCGAAGCTCTAACTCAGATGAATCTTGGAGACATATATTTAAGTGTTTTGAATAGGGGAATATTGTTTTGCTAACAAGCAAAGGCTACACAGTGTTTTTCAAACTTCTGTGGTGAGGAAGAATCACATGGGATACTTGTTAAAATAGTAAAATTCCTAGGCCCTCCCCACTTGACTTACCAAATAGAATTTACTGGAAAGGAAGTGGAAAAGTTGTATAATTAACAAGTATCACTAATTATTTTTATCAGGTAAGTTTGAGATGAGTAGCCTAAAACAACAGTCCTCAACTATTAGAGCTCAAGAAAACACAATTTAAACAAGTACTTCTGGTGATTCAGATAGAGGCAGACTCTTAAAACTCAATTTTGAACTGAATGTCCACCAAGGGGGTGATTCCTCTTGGTTAGAGTGGACATTTGTTCTCATTTAGTGGTGATGTTCCTCACACAGAAGTAAGACATAATCACCTCCACCAAATACCTCATGAATGTCTTCTGCTGATGGTAATGTGTCCAAATTATGAAATCAGATGGAAGTCCTAGATACAATTTGCAGATTGTAGCCAAAGTGGCCTAAAGATTGGAGAAAGATTCGTGGGTAGAAAGACTAACTTGGATTTTAGAAGAAAAACCTCTCTACTTCAGTAATTTAGTTGGAACCAACTAGCCAAGATCCTTGTGAAATCTCAAGAGGTAAGAGTCAGCAGTTCCGGGGCTCTCAGTAGGAAAGAACACTGTCAGAATGGGAGGCGCTCTTCCACTGGGATTCAAACAAGAAAAACAAACAAGTGTTTAGAAAGTTTACTGCTTGGACAGGAATCAAAACATCTAGTGAGGGAAAGCCAGCTATTTAGAGGTAGGTAAAAAGATAGGGATTAGCTAAAACCCAAACTGTCTGTGGAGAATGTGCAGTAAACTTCTGGGCAGGGTAGATAACAAAATAAACTGCATTCCCTAAACCTCACTGAGAAGGACCATTTTCTGTGTCCAAGTATTTTCTGAGGCAGATAATAGTGAATGAAAACCTTGATTTTTTCCATGCCACTGAAATGAAAACTTTCAAAGATTAAATTTTGTTTATATCTGTCCATATCAGAACATATTTCTGAATTAAGCTACTCATCTGAAATTAGACACAGCTGTAATCCCCAATCTTTTCCTTAAACTAGATCCATGCTTACCATAATTCTGCTACCACTATCCTGCAAACAACAGAACACTTATATTTTTTATCAGTGTCTCTTTTGGTCTTTCTGGAAGAAAACAAGAGGTAGAAAGGGAAAAATTGTTGACTCGTCAGTTAAGCTGATTCTGCATGAGTCTCAAAATGTTTCCAGTTATTATGTGAATACACATTCGTATAATATGTAACTATATAATTGTACTGGTCTGTTCTTGAAAACAGTAGTGTTTTTGTTTCTGATATCTTGTTAGCAGGATGGTTTGAACTGGGACATTTTTTTCCATCACAGCTGACAGGGATTAATTTACTACTTAATGACTTACTTGTAGTATTCGAGTGGCAAATACTGTAAAATAGCAGATATAATCATCAGAACAAGACCCACTAAAATTGAAGCTCATTACAGTTAAACTCAGAGTTGGTCAGATATGTATGGCAACTATACAGTACAATGAGATGAAATGGGGTAAAAATGAAAGCAAAACATGCATTTAATAATACTATAAAGCAAAATGTCAGATAACACAGCATATCTCTGTAAGCTTGGAAATTAGGGCAAGTAAACCTGAATGTAATAGGACATTGCAATTAACTGGGCTGTCTGAGCCTATGAAGTTGTAGACAATTGTGGTAAGGTCTACAAATAGCTATAGATGTAAATCAAAGAACTCCATGATTAGTACAAAACAGACTGTTCAGCAAAGCTCAAGGGCATACAGTATCTGACTCACGAAGAAAGCGGAATGTAGTATTGACTAAAAAGCCCATTCTCTTTCTACGATAGCACTCTATCTAGGTTACTCTGCAAAGGATCATTCCCAAGAAACTAGAGGTATTTTGGTAATGTAAATAATTATCTTTCCCTAATACTTCTGTTATTTTAGTTTTCATATATCAGTTTTGTATCAAGTGAAATTCATCTGTACCAAGTCATTGTGGAGATCAATTAACCTTTACCATTTTTTACTAATCAAAAGTAAAATTTTCGGAAGCAAATATTTAAGCCCCAATATTTTACCTGTTCCAGCAATGCTGTTTGCTTTTCCAGAGCTACACAAATATTTTCATTAATTTGCTCTGAAGTTTTCATGCGCTTAACATTTTCTTTGTTTTCTGAAAACATCCTCTTCTTTTGATTATGGCCTTGGGGAGATGGAAAGATCAGAGATAAAAATATTCCTTCTAATGAAGGAAATGGGAATGCTCTAATTTAGGGACTCTCTAAGCAAATGGAAAAACTAAACTGTGACCATGGAAGCATTTTTTAGAAAATGAAGTTGTATAAAAAATTATGACAATCTAACTTTTTTAAAAAATGAATATCCTAGATAGGGTTCTGGTTTCAGATACACTTTTCCTTCAATGTTAATACACATTTAATACTAACGAAACCTGAATGAGTTATAGCATTTAATCCTGTATGTGCAGTTATTTTAGTGGTCTTATAGTATTTTTATAAGCAGTTAGACAGTCTTACATATTTTTAATAGGTAATCCTATTTTTAAGTAACTTAAAATTCATCTTGTTAAATGATCACTCTGTAGCCTAGACAAGAACATAAAATTTATCCTATGAAATCAGTTTGTTTTTATATTTCATTAATCTACAAGAACACTCCATTTCTAATGAAATATACTTTTACTATTTTAATGATTTTATAACCTTAGACCTTCCTTAATTATTTGATGCGTTTCTCTCTTGCTCTACACACACGTATGTATGTATATGTGTATATATTCTCATCTATCAAGCTCATACTTGACGTGATTAAAAAGTCAATTCTATGAAAAGAAATGGATTCACCAACAATTTAAAAAATCTACTTTCTCTTTCAACTAGCCTCCTTATTAATCTAATAAATAAAACTTCAAAATAAGAAAATATGTAGGTGAAAGAAACCAAATAATTACCATAAACCATTTTTGATTTTTTGTACTCTTAAAAGTGATTGATTTCTTCTTTGCTATAATCTACTTCCCTCTGGATATGAAGGATAACATTGCCCTTCCCCGAGAAGAGTGGTTCAGAAACAAGACACTCTGAAATAATTATTACTATTCACTTTTTTCCTGTCTGCATGTACTTAACTGTTTCTATATGAGACTATAAAGTCGCCCAAAAGAAAATGACTATTTTTTCTCCAAAAGGTATACAAATAAACACTTACTGTTATTATTATCTGTGTCAAGTGATGATAGCCAAATTGAGTCTGTATTTTTACAATTTGAAATGCTTGAATGACAAATTCTACAGGATTCTTCAGTTTTCAAAATGTCAGCAGCACAGTTACGAGAAATGACTGAATTCACCAATGTAGGTATTTTATCAACAAGCACAAAACGGGTATCTGCACTTAAAATCAAAACATCATTTTGCTTTTTATCATGTGACGCAGAATTGGAGTCTGTTTCAAAATGAGAATTCATCTTGTCAATTCTCTTATCATCCAAGATATTGATTACTGTAGACTTTGGCATTTGAATTATACTACTCAGTACACTGGGTGGATGACTAATGGATCCCAGATTACAATCCTCTTTGTGTTGTTCAAGTAAGGATCTTGTTATATTTGCCTGACATTCAAAATAGTTTTCTGAAGTGTTTTGTGACAAATCTTTTGCCTCTTGGGTAGATAGTTTCCTGGGAGATTCTATTGTTTTACTTGGCTTTTGGCAAGGGCACACAACTTGTTCTTCAATATATCCCAATCTTGTTTTCAAATCAACAATTTCTGGTGGTTTTATTAAATTCTGAGAAAATACTTCATTTTTCTGTGAACATATGAAATTTCTGTTAGAGTCCATAGACGAAGCATCATTTTCAGAATGTCTGCATTTGTTACTTATGACACCAGTACTTGAATTCTGGTTACCACTTGAGACATTATTCCCAGTTGCTGCTATTTTCAGTGCTTCAACATTCTTTGACTTATTCAGGATCTCTACTTGCTTCCGACAACTTGCAGGCATTGTTTTTTTGGCTTTTAATATCTTCCGTTTACTTCGATCTGGACTTGCCATCTTTCATATCCTAGAATTGAAGATACCACATTTAAATGCTTTTCTCTAGCAGACAAAAACTAACATTTATTTACAATATTAAAATAATATTGAGACTATCTCTCCAGATTTGAATATTTTTATTGAAAATTACTTTTGCTATAAATGTACAAGTAATTTAATTTTTTTCTATAAATCTAAACTATATAAATTATAAATTTCTATTGTCTGTAATCCTTTATTTGATACTAAGCCTGATAATTTATCTGGCCACTTTTTGTAATATCACCTCACTGCTATAACCATTAACCTCTGGTTTAAATAATCTAAGCAGGGCATACTTTAGCAATCTAAAGATTAAGTTGCATTTCTTCATAAAATTAAGAAAGCTGTTGCTATTTGAAAGCATCTTGAGAGAAACAAAGAATAAGGATGCTAAAATCCATCTGATTTTGATTGAGAGCTGTATTCATCAGTTAGCTCAATATTATGAGACTAAATGAGTTGAGAACATTCAATTTTCTACACATAGTGAGTGGCACCTTTTTAAAGCTTTCCTAATATTCATATTTCCAAAATAAATGGTACTGCATGAGTAATTCTCAATACTCATGAGTATAAAGCAAGCACGAAGATATGCAACATATTAATTCAAATAAGAAAGCCAATTTAGGTTTTGTAATACTTAATTCTAAATTATTTTTCATAGTTTAAGAAAAATCTACTACATAGCAGAGAAATACTTTAGTATTTATCTCTCAGTATCCACATCAACTTTGATCTGAACCGGAGGTATGTAAATGTTTTAAAAGAAAGGAATACTGCTGTTTTGCTACCTGTCCCCCGCCTTCATAGGTCACACGTCTGATCTTAGTACAGGCCTGTCTCAGTCAGCTCTGCCCTACCACCTGGCTAAAGTTGATGTCTGATGGTGTGAAGGAGGACGTCTACAAATTGGCCAAGAAGGGGCTGACACCCTCACCAATCAATGTGATCCTGAGAGACTCACATGGCATTGCATAAGTGACAGGCAATAAAATCTTCAGAAGTCTTAAGACTTCCTCCTGATTTCCCTGAGAATCTCTACTATTTAATTAAGAAAGCTATTGCTATTTGAAAGCATCTTGAGAGAAACAGAGAATAAGGATGCTAAAATCCATCTGATTCTGATCGAGAGCTGTATTCACCAGTTGGCTCGATATTATGAGACTAAACAAGTCACCCCCTACAATTGGAAACATGAGTCATCCATATTCTCTTCCTGTTTGCATAAATTTGTGTATGTACTCAAGCAACACAATTACTGCTTAATTAGGAAAAAAAATAATGCAAGACTTCTTGTCAAGATAGGGGAGTTGGTAAATGATGTACTTGCCTCCTCCCATGACATCAAATTTACAACTAACTTATAGAAATACTATCATTGAGAACCAACTGAAGATTAGCTGAACAGGAACAGAAGTCCTATATCTAATCTAAGCATATAAAGAAACCATGATGAGACTGGTAGGAAGAATGGAGATGTGGAACAAGTAGGTCCAACACCAATGGTGTGGCGATTAAGAATTGGAAGGGATACCATGGGTATACAGGTTCCCCCTGATTAGTGAGAGTCCCAGCCCCACGTTCAGCTTACCAGCCAGGAGCAAAAGTGTTAGGAAGAGGAGTCCCCTCGCTGTGAAACCAGCAGGGATTGCATCTGAGTGAAACGAAGGGCTGCTGGAGTCTCAGGAGTTCCTCTTGAGGGAACTGCACACAGACTCTCTCACTCTTGTGCACCAGCACAAGCATGGCAGCTCGAAGAGCGCCGGGGACATAAAGGGAGGAACTGAACTGATTAGCTTCAGGGTAAGAGCTGGAGGGCCAGGGCAGCTTTCAGAGTGGGTATAGAAGCAACATAACTGAATATAGATAAAGGCCATATGTGACAAGCTCACAGCTAACATCATACTCAATGGTGAAAAACTGAAAGCTTAAGATCAGGAACAAGACAAGGATATCTACTTTCACCATTTTTATTCAACATAGTATTGGAAGATCGAGCCACAGCAATCAGACAAAAAAATTAAAAAAAAAAAGAAAAAGAAAAGGCATCCAAACTGGAAATGAAGTACAACTGTCATTATTTACAGAGGACATGATTATATAGAGAACTGTAAAGAATCACCAAAAAACTATTAGAATAATTGAATTCAGTAAAGTATCAAGATACAAATTAATATTCAGAAATCAGTTGCATTTTTATATGCCAATAATGAACTATTGTAAAGAGAAATTAAGAAAACAATCCCATTTACAATTGCATGAAAAACAATAAAATACCTAGGAATAAATTTAACCAAGGAGGTAAAAGACCTGTACATGGAAAACTATAAGACACTGAAGGAAGAAACTGAAGAAACCACAAATAAATGGAAGGATATACTATGCTCATGGACAGGGAGAATTAACAACATTACAATGTCCATACTACCCAAAGCAATCTACAGATTGAATGTAACTTCTATCAAAATACCAATGACATTTTTCACAAAACTGGAACAAATAATCCTAAAATTTACATGGAATCATAAAAGACCTTGAATAGCCAAAGCTATCTTGAGAAAGAACAAAGTTGGAGTTATCACACTACCTGACATCAAACTCTACAATGAGGATATAGTAATCAAAACAGCATGGCACTGGCATAAAAACAGGCACATAGAATCAATGGAACAGAATAGAGAGCCCAGAAATAAACCCATACCATACATGGTTAATTACTCTATGTTGAAGGAGGCAAGACTATACAATGGTGTAAAGACAGTTTCTTCAATAAATGGTGCTGGAAAAACTGAACAGATATATACAAAAAGAATTAAACTGCATCACTTTTTAAATAGCATATACAAGAATACACTCAAAATGAGTTAAAGACTTAAATGTTTAAGATTTGAAAGCATTAAACTCCTAGAAGAAAACAGAGAGAGTAAACTCTGCGACATCACTCTTAGTAATATTTTTTTGGCTATGTCTCCTCAGGCAAGGGAAACAAATGAAAAAATAAACAAATGGGACTACATTAAACTAAAAACTTTTTGCACAGTGAAGGTAACCATCAACAAAATGAAAAGACAACCTACTGAATAGAAGAGGATATTTGCCAATAATATATCAGTAAGTGGTTAATATCCAAACTATATAAGGAACTCATACAACTTAACACCAAAAAACCAAACAATCCAATTAAAAAATAGGCAGAGGACCTGAATAGAGATTTCTCCAAAGAGGACATTCATATGGTTAACAGACTTATGAAAAATGTTCAACATCACTAATTTGAAAACTCTAATTCAAAAAGATATATGTTCATTGCAGCATTATTTACCATAGCCAAGATATGGAAGCAACCTAAGTGTCCATCAATAGACAAATGGATAAAAAAGATGTGGTGTATATATACAATGGAGTATGACTCAGCCACCAAAAAAAAAAAAAAAAAGAAAAAAAAAGAAAAAAGAAAAATCTTGCCATTTGTGAAAACATGGATGGGCCTAGACAGTATTATGCTAAGTGAAATAGGTCAGACAAAGACAAATACCATGTGGTTTCACTTATGAGTGGAATCTAAAAAACAAAATACACAAAACAAAAAAACCCCCCAAACTCATAGATATAGAGAACAAATTGATAGTGCCAGACGAGAGGGGAGTTGGAGGATGGTTGAAAAAGGTGAAGGATTTAAAAAGTACAAATCGCCAGTTACAAAAATAATCATGGGTATGTAAAATACAGTAAAGAGAATATAGTCAATAATATCGCAGTAACTAAGTAGGATGTCAGATGGGTATTTGACTTATTGGGGTGATCACTTCCTAAGTTATATAAGTGTCTATTTTGTACATCTAAAACAAATCTTATATTGTATTTCAACTGTAATCGACAAATAAAAATGTTTAAAAAGAAACACTGTCAAATTTACAAGGCAATTGGTCATAACATAAAAAAAAAAACCAAATAAGAATTATATCGACACGATAGACTGTTTATCTAACAAACCACAGAGCACTTATTAAACTCAAAGATAGAATTTAGGAACTTTTAAGGCACAAATAACTCACAAAGCTACTTGATAATTTTTTCATTTATCATTATCTATTTACTTACTTGAAGTTTTGTTTACTATATTTTTTATGTAATTTATCATTTGATCATGAACAGTTTCAGGATCTGAGAGACCTGAAGTTTAAGGTAACTATTTAGAAGAAATCACAACAAATTCAAATTTAAAAAATCTGTCATATACACACAAACATCACAAAATCCATAAAAATAACATACTTTCATTAAGGGACTGACGCCATAGAGAATTCTATTTTTCCTATACAACTGCATATTTCAGTCTCTTCATGAATACAATTTTTGTAGTATTTGTCATAGAGAGAATGAACAAACCACGTATTTATTCTAGCATGGTTAATTTTTAAAATTGATAATCAGGATGCATAAAACAGCTTCACCTGAAGATATCTTGTTGGTAATGCTACAGTTCTGTACCCTATAAACACAAAAACTATTTTATTTCAAAGGCAGAATTCTTAACAAAAAAATGGTGAATTTCTAATTGAATATGCCATGTTATTATTGAGTATATTTCTAACAGGAGAAAAGTTCTCTTTAGATTGGAAATCCATGAGAACTAAATCCTCTACTAAGAATTTTAAACATCAGATTAATTGGATTTGTTTTCCTTGACTACTTTCTGGCTTCACAAATTTCAAACCTTGACTCTTTCATTACTCATGTATTTCAGGTGCCAGGCACTACAGATCACAGTCCTATCACTATCAGGCTGAAAGGCATAATTACCTACACTCAAAAGGTGACTGTGAACTACCAATGTTTCCTGTTAAATCCACACTAAGTATATCCCCAATCACAAAATGACTGAAGCCATTCTACTGCCAGATGACACAAAGGTAAGAATAAATCAAGATGAAGACAGCAGTCTTAAATAACTACAGTTTAAAATATCTTACTTTTATAACTCTTACAGAGACATCCAGCCATGTGAACACGTTGCTATGGTCTTTCTCAGGGCTTTTGGAAAAAACCCAAACTAGTGAAAAGTCCTAAAATTTGGGGGGTAAATATGCCTCTACATTTGATGCATACATAAGACATGCAATATCCATTATGAAATATAACAACATATTGAAAATTCTATCTTTGTACCACCACCATTCAACCAAATACTGCCACCAGTAACTTCTATTCACGTTTCCCACATCATGTCCCCTCTCCCTCTCCCTCTCCCTCTTCCTCATCCTGAGATAAATCTGTATTCTAAAGTTTTGGGTTTATACTTCTATTGCTGTTTGTAAATGATAGTTTCATTATAAATGTCATATGTAAACTATACACAACTTAATTTTACTTGTTTTTGAGAAAACTATAGGTTTCTAATAATTTTTTCACTTATATTGACAAAAATCATTCATTTGGTTGTATACAACAATAAATCATACATTTTCATGGCAAAATAACCCATTGGATCAATATAATGAAATCTGTTTATCCCGTTATATATCAAAGATATTTGGGTCATTTCCAGTTTTCTCTTTTGTTTTTTTTTTGTTTTTTACTAACATCAATGTTGTGACAATTTTGTTTCGAGGTGCATATCTGTATTTCTTTTAATTGGGGTAACAATGGTTAATAACACTACACAAATTTCAAGTGTATATCCTTATGATATTTGTATAGTCAATTGTGTGCTCACCACCCGAAGCCTAGTCATCTTCTGTCACCATGTATTTGACCCCATTTACCCTTTTTGTCCTCTCCCAACCCTCCTTCCCCCTCTAGTAACCACCATTCTGTTATCTAGATCTATGAGTTTGTTTGTTCATTTGTTGCTTTTTGCTTCATATCACACAAGTGAAATCACATGGTTCTTGTCTTTTTCCGTCTGACTTATTTCACTTAGCATAATACTCTCAAGATCTATCCATGTTGCTGCAAATGGCAGTATTTCATCTTTTTTATGGCTGAGTAATATTCCATTATATCTATGTATTATGTCTTTTTTACCCAATCATCTATATCAAAGGACACTTAGGTTGTTTCCACGTTCTGGCTATTATGAATAATGCTGCAATGAACACAGAAGCGCATATATTTTTATGAATAAGTGTTTTCAAATTTTTTGGGTAGATATACAGAAGAGGGATTACTGGGTTATATAGTGGCTATACTGTTAATTTTTTGAGGAACCTCCAAACTATTTTCCATAGTAGCTGTACCAATTTACATTCTCATCAGCAGTGTGCAAGGGCTCCCTTTTTTCCCACGTCTTCTCCAATGCCTGTTACTTCATGTCTTATTGATAATACCCATTCTAAAAGCTGTGAGGTGTTATCCGTTTTTTTATTTTTATTTTATTTACATTTCCCTTATAACTAGTGATGTTGAACATCTTTTCATATATATGTTAGCTATCTGTATGTCTTTGTTGAAAAACTGTCTAGTCAGGGCCTCTGCACATTTTAAAAAATCAAACTATTTTTGCTGTTGAGTTGTATGAGTTCTTTACATATTTTATTAGCCTCTTTTTGGAGGTATTATTTGCAAATATCTTCTATTTGGCTGGCTGCCTTTTTGTTTTGTTGATGGTTTCTTTTGCTGTACAGAAGCTTTTTAGTTGGATGTAGCACCATTTATTTTATTTCCCTTGCCTTTGGAGTCAAGTCCACAAAAACCCTTGTGAGACCAAAGACCCTAAGTTTAGTGCCTATGTTTTTTTTCTATGTATTTTACTGTTTCAGTCTTATATTCAAGTCTTTCACTCATTTTGAGTTGTTTTGTGTATAGTGTCAGACAGCAGTCTAGTTTCGTTCTTTTGCATGTGCCTTTCCAGATTTCCCAACAGCATTTATTGAAGAGAATTTCACCATTGTATGTTTTTGGCTCCTTTGTTGAAAATTAGTTGCCCATATATGTTTGGGTTAATTTCTGGGCTCCCAATTCTGTTCCATAGGTCTGTGTGTATGTTTTCTGCCAATACCATACTGTTTTGATTATTGTAACTTTGTAGCACAGTTTGAAACCGAGTTTTTAAACTTCTGGTTTGTTCTTTTCTCTCAGGAAAAATGCCACTGAGATTTTGATGGGGGACGGCATTTAATCTGTATATTGTTTTAGGTAATAAGGTCATTTACAATGTGAATTCTCCCAATCCATGAATACGAACTATCTTGATTTTTTTTGTGTGTCTTCTACAATTTCTTTCAATAAATATCTTATAGTTTTTAGTTGCACAGGTCCTTTACCTCCTTTGTTAAATTTATTTCTAGGTATTTTGTCCTTTTTTTGCAATTGTAAATGAGATTGTTTTCATTTCTCTTTCATTGTAGTATTAGAAATGCCACAGATTTTTATGTATAGATTTTGTATCCTGTAACTTTCATGTGTTTGTTTACTGTTTCTAATAGTCTTTTGGTGACATCTTTAGGGTTTTCTATATACAGAATCATATCACCTGCAAATAATGACAGTATCACTTCTTCATTCCCAATTTGGATGCCTTTTATTTCTTTTTCTTGCCTGATTGTTCTGGCTAGAATGGCCATTCTGTGGTGGATAACCATGGAAAGAATTGGCATCCTTGTCTAGTTCCTGACTGTAACAATTACTGGAGTGTGTTTGTTGAGTAGTGATAAGGTACACAAATATTCAAATTTTTTTTTTGTTATTATTTTTTATATTATGGTGAGATTGGTTAACAAAATCCAGTCAGTTTCAAGTGTACGATTCAATAGTAAGTCATATATTTTGCATTGCATGTTTCTTTCTGTCACCACATATCTGACCTCTTTTATTCCATCTACCTATCCCATCCTTTGATAACCACTAGTCTATTGTCCATGTCCATGAGTTTGTTTTTTTGTCATGTTTGTTTGTTGCTTTTAGGTTTATATCCCACACATAAGTGATATCATGTGGTTTTCAACTTTTCTGTCTGGCTTATTTTGCTTAGCATGATTATCTCAAGGTCCATCCATGCTGTCGCAATGGCAGTATTTCACCTCTTCTTATAGTTGAGTAATATTTCATTGTATATATGTACTACATCTTCTTTATTCAATCATATATTGTAGGACACTTAAGTTGCTTTCATGTCCTGGCCACTGTGAATAATGCCACTATGAACATCAGTGTGCATATATTTTTTCAGATATATGTTTTCAAGTCTTTGGGGTAAATATCCAGTAGGGGGATTACAGATCACATAGTAGATCAATTCTTAGTTTTTTGAGGAACTTCCATATTGTTTTCCATAGTGGCTGTACCAATTTGCAGTCATATCAGTAGTGTATGAGGGTTCCTTTTCCAATTTTCAATATAGACAAATTTTCAAAAACAGTTTACCAATTTACACCCCTATGAGTAACTCTTCAAAAACAGTTTAACAATTTACACCCCTATGAGTAACTCTGTAGTGTTAACTCTTACACCCAACGTGTAAGAGTTACCACTACACTATCTACATCCTTTGAGCCCTTCAATCTATTTGTATATAGATATATCTGTCATAATTTGCATTTCCTTAATTACTAGCATCTTTTCATATTTATTGGCTATGTTTCCTTTTCTCTGAAAAATTCCTGGTTATGTCTTGCTCATTTTTTCTATTGGTTTTCTCATGTTTTTAAAAGTACTTAATATATTATAAATAATCCTTTGCCAATCCTTTGTTACAGGAGTTACAGGTGTCTTCTAGCATTATGCAGCTTGAATTTGCTCCTCTAATTTAAATATAAATTTATCCATTTTTTTTTCTTTTATGGCTAAAGCTTAATCTCTTCTTTGAGAAGTCCTTCCCTACCTCATGGTCATGTGTGAAATAATGGCGGCAGAGAAATCTTCTGGTCCAGGTAATCTGAGGGCATGGAGCTTTACCAAAGCAGTAAAATGATAAAAATATATAAAAGGAATGCAGATCTCAGAATTTATATAGGCTTACCATGGAGATGTTGCAGGTTTGGTTTCAGACCACAATAAAGCAAATATCACAATAAGGCAAGACAAACAATTTTTTTGGTTTCCCAGGGCATATAAAAGTTATGTTTACACTATACTACAGTGTATTAAGTGTGAGATAGCATATCTTAAAAAGAGGTACATACCTTAACAAATATTTTGTTGTGAAAAATGCTAGCCATCATTTGAGCCTTCAGTGAGTCATAATCTTTTTGCTAGTGGAGGGTCTTGCTTCAATACTGATGGCTACTAATTTATCAGGGTGGTGGTTGCTGAAGGGTAACATGGCTTTGGCAATTTCTTAATATAAGACAATTAGGTCTGCTGTATTGATTGACTCTTCCTTTCATGAGTAATTTCTCTGTGGTGTGCGCTGCTGTTTGATAGCATTTTATCCACAAAAGAACTTTTTTCCTCTAAACCCCCACTTCTAAAACCCTACTTCTGCTTTATCAACTAAGTTTATGTACTGTTCTAAATCCTTTGAGGTCACTTCAACAATCTTCACAGCATATTCACCAGAAGTAGATTCCATCTCAAGAAACTACTTCCTTGCTAATTCATAAAAAGCAACTCCTAATAGATTAAGGTTTGATCATGAGATTGCAGCAATTCAGTCACATCTTTGGGCTCTACTTCTAATTCTAGTTCTCTTGCTATTTCTATTACATCTGTGGTTACTTCCTCAACTAAAGTCTTGATCCCTTCTGTGGGGATTGGAATCAATTCTTCTAAACTCCTGTTAATGTTATATTATGGCCTCTTCCCATAAATCATAAATGTTCTTAATGGCACATTAAATGGTGAATCTTTTCCAGAAGGTTTTCAATTTACTTTGCCTAGATCCATCAGGGGAATCATTATCTATGGCAGCTATAGCCTAATGAAATGTACTTCTTAAGTAATAAGACCCGAAAGTCAAACTTACTCCTTGATCCATAGGCTAAAGAATGGATGCTGTGTTAGCAGGCATGAAAGCAACATTTATCTTATTGTACATGTCCATGAGATCGCTTGGGTGACCAGGTGTAATGTCAATGTCCAGCAATATTTTGCAAGGAATCTTTTTGTCTGAGCAGTTCTCAAAAGTGGGCTTAAAAATATTCAGTAAAGATGTGCTGTCGTCCAGGCATTGTTGTTCCACTTATATAGCACAGGCAGAAAAGACACAGCATAATTCTTAAGGCCCGTAGGATTTTTGAAATGGTAAATGAGCACTGGCTTCATCTTAAAGTCACAAGCTACACTGGTCTCTAACAAGAGTCAGCCTGTCCTTTGGAGCTTTGAAGCCTTGAAATAAGGCATTGACTTCTCTGGAGCTATGAAAGATCTAGATGACATCTTCTTCCAAATAAGGCTATTTTGTACACATGGAAAATCTGTTTAGCCAGTGACCTTCATTAATTACCTTAGATCTTCTGGATAACTTGCTTCTACGTCAGTGCTTGTTGCTTCATCTTGCTCTTTTATGTTACAGAGATGGTTTCTTTCCTTATATCTGCTAGCTTCAAACTTTTCTTCCACAGCCTATTCACTTCTCTCAGCCTTCACAGAATTGAAGTGTTAGGGCCTTACTCTGGATTACTCTTTGGCTTAAGAGAATGTTGTAGCTGGTTTGATCTTCTATCCAGACCACGGAAACTTTTCCCATATCAGCAATAAGGCTGTTCTGCTTTCTTATCATTCGTGTGTTCATTAGAGTAGCACTTTTAATTTCCTTCAAGAATTCTTTTGCATCACAACTTGGGTAACTGTTTGATGCAAGAGGTCTAGCTTTCAGCCTTTATTTATCAGCTTTTGATATGCCTCCTTCACTAAGCTTAATTATTTCTAGCTTTTGATTTAATGTGAGCCACGCAACTCTTCCTTTCACTTTAAGGACAACGTAGGGTTGTTAACTGGCCTAATTTCAATATTGTTTTGTTGTGTCTTGGAAAATTGGGAGGACTGAAGAGAGGGGAGAGACAGGAGAACGGCTGCTTGGTGGAGCAACCAGAACACACACATTTACCAATTAAGTTCTCCATCTTACATGGGGCATGGTTGTGGTGCCCCAAAACTATTACAATGGCAATATCAAAGATGACAGATCACCATAATATAATGAAAAAGTCCGAAATATTATGAGAATTACCAAAATGTGACACTAAGACACAAAGTGAGCAAATGCTGTTGGAAAAATGGTACTGATAAAGTTGCTTGATGCAGGGTTGCCACAAAATTTCAAGAAGCAAAATAAAGCAAAGCATGATACAATGATGTATGCCTGTAATAGGAATGCTTGCTCAGAGTCAATTATTCTTAAAGTTTATAAATGACATGAGATAATTAGTCATAACTGTGCAACTTGTTAGATGATGAAAGGGTTCTGAGGAGAGGTACTTCACCCTGGAAAACCTCTATATTCAAATATTTAGGAAAAAACAAGTAAAACTGGAAAAACAAGTAAAACTGCCAGTAAAAGTACCAGTAACTGCCTAAAAGGTGAAGGGATAGTTTACCTGTTGTAGAAAGACTGACCGAAATTTATTACTGGGAGAAAAAAGCAGCAATTTAGTCTCACTGGGAGATTGTTGGCACACCAGAACTCTGGACTCCCTTCAACAGCTTCAATCCTTTGCTGTCTTATAAGCCACATTTCACAAAAATCTTTTGACTCATGGTACTATTTTGCAGCACAGGGTTGGAAAAATAAGTCATCTATATTTTCTGAAGTTTTAAAGATGTCTTTTTAAATTTAAGTCCTTAATCCACCTAGAATTGATTTTAGCATATAGCGAGAGGAAGGGATCTACTTTCATTTTCTCTTGGATGCATAATTAATTGATGGTATCATGTTAATATTAAACTTTAAAAATATAATCTAATCTGTCCCTTTCATTCTATTTTATTTGATGATATAACTCCTGCTGAATATACTGTTGTCCATCCCAGCAATTTGTTTTAGATGTCTTTTGTAAAATTTATTGAAAACAATCTAATGAATCTGTCTTTAATAGTACTTAATCCAATTATATTATAAATGGTATATTAAAACTTTAATTACATTTAAATTTTTTTGCTTTCTGACTTTTATAACTTTGTTGCTATTTATTTTTTGTTATTTGTTATCTCCATATTACTTTAATATGAAAATATCTCTCTTATTTTTTTAAGGTCTACATATGCTTTACAATTCCATGGATTCCAGTATATTTAAAGACATTCTAAAAGCATTCTTCAGCCAACATTTCAGAAACCACTGAGCTCAAGACTGGAACTATTGAGTATATCTCATCTAAAAAAATTAACTTTTCCTTACTCTCATAATTACTCCCTTTAGTATCTTTTTTCATTGAATTTAGAATTTACATTACAGATTTTACCTTACTTTTACATTGTATGTACACATTCTGCTATAAAACTAAATTTGGTTATTAAGAATAATGCTGATATGAACATTCAAATATACATTTTTGAGTGGACATGTTTTTATTTCTCTTGGGTATATGCCTAAGGGTGGAATTGCTGAGTTACATAATAACATTATATTAACCTTTTGAAGAACAGTTGCATTGTTTTCTAAAGGGTCTGTATCAGTTTACATTCATAACAGGAGTGTATAAGGAATCCAATTTTAACACCTCTTGATCAACACTCATCTTTTTTTGCATAGCCATCTTGGTATGAGTGATGTGGTACACCTCAATGTCATTTTGATTCGCATTTCTTTGATGACTAATGATGTTGAGCATCTTCTCATGTGCTTATTGGCCACCAGGATATCTTCTTTGGAAAAATGTCTATTCAAATAATTTGCCCACTTTAAAATTGGGTTATTCGCCTTTTTGTAATTGACTTGTAAGAGTTCTTTATTTCTTCTAGATTTAAGTCCCTTATCTGATAGGATTTGAACACTTTAAATCACATTCTGTGGGTGTGTTTCCAATTTTTGATGGTATACTTTGAAAAACTGACACCTTTAATTTTGATAAAGTCCAGTTTATTTTTACATTTGTTGCTTGTGCTTTTGGCATCATATCTAAGAAATCACTGCTTTTTCAAGGTCATTAAGAGTCACCCATTTAAAATGTTTGTAGTTTTAACCCTTTGATCAATTTTTAGTTAATATTTGTATATAATGTATAGTAAAGAACCCACATTTACTATTCTGCATGTGGACATACAGTTATTCCAGCACCATTTGAAAAGGTCATTCTTTCCTCTATTGAATTGCTTTGGAACTCTGGTCAAAAACCAGTTGACTATAAACACGAAGGTTTGTTTCTGGGTTCTCAATTTTATCCCACTGATATATAGGTCTGTCCTTATGCCAGTACTATTCCCTTGACTACTGTAGCTTTCTAGTAAGTTTTGAAATCAGGATGTGTGAATCCTCTGGCTTTGTTTTTTTTTGAAGATTGTTTTAGTTATCATGAGTTCCTTGAACATCAATATAAATTTTAGGATCAGATTAACAATTTCTGCAAAGAAGCCCGTTGACACTTTGAAAATGTCTGTAGATCAATTTCAGGAGTATTGTTACCTTAATTCTATCAAGTATTCTGATCCATGAACATGTGATGTCTTCCCATTTTTAATCTTTAATTTCAATATTTTGTAGTTTTCAGAATGTTTTGTACTTCTTTTTGATGCTATTGTAAATAAAACTGTTTTTCTTCATTTTTGGATTATTCATTATAACTATATGGAAATACAATAGAATTCTGCATACTGATCTTATAACCTGCAACACTGTTGATCTTGCTTATACCTCTAGTTTTTTGTAGATTTCTTAGGATTTTCTACATATAAACTAATCATCTGTCAACAGTCTTATTTCTTCCTTTCCAATCTCGATGTCTTTTGTTTCATATTCTTGCATAACAGTCCTGACTAGAACTTTCGGTTCAATGTAAAATAGAAGTGGCAAGAGTGGACCATCTTTGTCTTGTTCTTGTTCAGTCTTTAATCATTAGTATGATGTTAGGTGTGAAATTTTTACCGATGCTCTTTATCAGCTTAAGGAATTTCCAAACTATACCTGCTTTGCTGAATGATTTTTATCATGAAGGAACATAGATTTTATCAGGAAATGCTTTTTCAACATGTATTAACATGACCACATAGCTTTGTTCTCTATTCCACTGATATGGTACATTACAGTAATGTATTTTTGGATGTAAAATCAACCTTGCACTCCTGCGATAAATCCTACTTGGTCATGATGTATAATCCTTTACGTGGCTGGATTCAATTTGCTAATGTTTTGTTGATTTTTGCTTCATACTGATGAGATATCGTTCTGTAGTTTCCTTTTCTTGTGATGTTGCTGTCTCATTTTAATATCAGGTTAATACTAGCTTCACAGAATGATTAGGAAAGTATTCCTCTTCTTGGAAAAATTTGTAAAGAGTTGATATCTTTAAATGTTTGGTAGAATTCAATAACAAGGCCATCTGATGTTGAGCTTTTTTTGTGTTCTAATTCAATCTCTTTACTTATTATGGGACTGTTCAGCTTTTCTATTTCTTCTTGATCCTTTGGGTCTTTTTAGTAATTTGTCTAAGTCATCTATTTCATTGAGTGATATACAAGTAAACTGTTCCATAGTATTCTCTTATAATCTTTTTAACTTCTAAAATGTTGGTAGTAATGTTCCCTCTTTCATTCCTGATTTCAGTAATATGAGTCTTTTTAATGGTCAGTCTAAGTAAAGGTGCCTCAATTTTGGTGTCTTTTTGAAAAACAAATTTTAGTTTCTCTTTTCTTTTCTTTCTTAAATTTATTAATTTCTACTTGAATCTTTATTGTTTCCTTCATTCTGCTTAGGTTTAGTTTGCTTTTCTTTTTGTATTAGGTTAAAAGTTTGGTTATTGATTTGAGATCTTTAATTTAGGCGTTTATCACTACAAATTTCCTTCTAAGAACTGTTTTAATTGCACCCCCAAAATGTGGAATGTTATGCATTAATTTTGATTTATCTTAAAGTATTTCATAATTTGAATTTCTCCAATTTCTCCTGGTATTGAATTTGAATTTCATTTCACTGTGGTCGGAGAACATACTTTGTTATGATTTTAATCTCTTTAAATTTGTTGGTTTTCTGATTTGGCATAATGTCTATATTGGAGAATGTTCTATATACATTTGAGAAGAGTGTAATCTGCTGTTGTTTGGTGGACTAAAAGATTCTCCTAGGTCTAGTTGGTTCATAGTGTTATTCAAGTCTTTTATTGATCTTCTGACTAGTTTTCTACCTACTATGAAAATGAGTAAAGCTGTATTGAAGTCTCCATTACTGTTGAAATGTGTGTTTTTCCCTTCAGTTTCTGTCAATAATTGCTTCATATATTTTGGTGCTGTTATTAGGTGCACATATGTTTACAATTGTTATAACTTCCCGAGGGGCTGACCCTTTCATTTTATAAAATGTCTCTCTTTACTTCTATGAATATTTGTTGTTTTAAAGTTTATTTTGTCTGAAATCAGTATAACCACTCTTTCTTATGGTTGCTATTTGCATGATATAGCTTTTTCTATCATTTTACTTTCAATATATGTGTGTCTTTCAATATAATGTGTATTTTCTGTAGACAACATATATTTGGAAGCTGTTTTTCTGCCAATCTGACAATCTCTGCTATTTGACTAGATCATTTAATCCATTCACATTTGACATTAATTTTGATATAGTTGGATTTGTCTGTCATTGTAGTTTTTGTTTTATATGACTCATGTCTTTTGCTTTTCTATTGCTAATTTACTGCCCTAAGTATTAGTTTTTTAAAATACTTTGTAAGCGATATCATTTTAAAATTTAATTTTCTCAAGATGTAACATCCATTTATGATCAAAACACAACAAAATCAGTATATAAGGAAAGTACCTTAATACGATAAAGGCCATATATGACAAACCCTCAGCCAACATTATACTTAATGGTGAAAAACTAAAAACCTTCTCTCTAAGATCAGGAATAAGGCAAGGCTGTTTACTATAACCATTGTTATTCAATATAACATTGGAGGTCCTGGCGAGTGCAATCAGACAAGAGAAAAATATGAAAGGCATTTAAATAGGAAATGAAGAAGTCAAACTGTCACTATTTGTGGATGGCATGATTCTCTATATAGAAAACCCTAAAGACTCCAAAGAACACTACTAGAAACCATAAGCAAATACAGTAAAGTTTCTGGATACAAAATCAATGTTTGAAAATCCACAGCTTTCCTATACTCTAATAACGAAGTGTCAGAAAAAAAGTGGAAAAAAATAATTCCTTTTGCAATTGCAACAAAAAGAATAAAATAACTAGGAATAAATTTAATGAAACAAGTGAAAGACCTACATAATGAAAACTATAAGACCATATTAAAAGAAATCGAAGACGATACAAAGAAATGGAAAGATATTCTGTGTTTTTGGATTGGAAAAATCAACATAGTTAAAATGACCATATTACCTAAGCATCATACAGATTTAGTGCAATCCCCATCAAAATCTCATTGGCATTTTGTAAAGAAATAGAACAAAAAATTATCAGATTTGTATGGAAGCACAAAAGACCCTGAATTGCCAAAGCCATCCTGAGAAAAAAGAACGAGGCTGGAGGCATCACTCTGCCCGACTTCAAATTATACTACAAAGTGACAGTAACCAAAACAGCAAGGTATTGGCAGCAAAACAGACACAGACCAGTTGAACAGAATCGAGAGTCCAGAAGTAAACCCATATTTATATGGGCAAATAATTTTTGACAAAAAAAGCCAAAAACATACAGTGGAGAAAGGAAAGCCTCTTCAATAAATGGTGCTGAGAAAAGTGGAAAGCCACCTGCAAAAGAATGAAACTAGACTGTGGTCTATCACCACACACCAAAATTAACTCAAAATGGATTAAGGACCTAAATATGAGACCTGAAACAATAAAATGCATAGAAGAAAACATAGGAACTAAACTCATGGACCTTGGACTTAAAGGGGATTTTATGAATTCGACCTCAAAAACAAGGGAAGTAAAAGCTAAAACAGATGAATGGGACTACATTAAACTAAAAAGCGTCTGCTCAGCAAAAGAAACCGTCAACAAGGTAAAGAGACAACCATCCAAATGAGAAAATATATTTGCAAGCAACACCTCTGATACTGGCCTAATATCTAAAATATACAAAGAACTCATACAACTCAATAACAACAAAAAAAAACCCCAAATAATCCAATCAAAAAACGGGCAGTAGACCTGAACAGACACTTCTCCCTAGAGGACATACAAACAGCCAACAAATATATGAAAAGATGCTCAACAGCGCTAGCTATTAGGAAAATGCAAATCAAAACCACAATGAGATACCATCTCATTGGTATGGCTGTTATTAACAGGACAAGTAATAATAAACATTGGAGAGGATGCGGAGAAAACAGAACCCTCATACACTGCTGTTGGGACTGCGAATTGGTACAGCCACTATGAAAACAATATGGAGGTTCCTCAAAAAACTAAGAGTTGATCTACCATATGATTCAGCAATCCCTCTACTGGGTATTTACCCCAAAGACTTGAAAACCCATATCTGAAAAGATATTTGAACACCAATGTTCATTCATAGCAGCACTATTCATGGTTGCCAGGACATGGAAGCAACCGAAGTGTCCTATGATAGATGACTGGATAAAGAAGCTGTGGTACATATATACAATGGACTATTATTCAGCCATAAGAAGAGATGAAATACTGCCATTTGCGACAACATGGATGGACCTTGAGATGATCATGCTAAGCGAAATAAGCCAGACAGAAAAAGTTGAAAATCACATGATATCACTTATATCTGGGATATAAACCTAAAAGCAACAAATGAGCAGGACAAACAGAGACTCATAGACATGGACTATAGACTACTGGTTACCAGAGGGCTATAGAGCAGTGATTATTAGTGGGGTAGGGGAGGAGGGGAAAGGTAGATTGGGTGAAGGGGGTTAAATATAGGGGGGGAGGGTCAAGTGAGTAAAGGGGATCAAATATATGGTAGCTGAAGGAAACTGGACTTTGGGTGGTAAACACACAAAAGAAAATACAGATGTCAGATGATAATGTACTCCTGAAAAAATATAATTGTATTAATCAAGGTTACTCCAATAAACTTAATAAAATTTAATTTTCTGATTATATAGGAATATAGTCAGTGATTTTTTTTATTGATCACATCTTCAATTCATTAAATTCATTTATTAAATCTAATAAATTAGATTATTTTAAACTTTCTGTGTAGATAATGCCATGGTATTTTCCTTCTTGCTAACCTTTATTTTTTCTTATTAGTTAGAACCTCCAGAATGATATGAATAGGTATACTGTAGTGAGAATCCTTTTCTCACTACCAATCTTGGATAAGGTATGGGGGTTTCACTGTTCCACCATTAAATATAACTTTTGCTACACTTTTTTGTAGATTTGCTGTATTGTATTAATGAAGTACCCTTCTATTCCTAGCATTTTATCATGAATGTGTTTTCAATTTTATCAAATGCCTTTTCATATCTAGATTATCATACACAGCCATATGCCACATAATGATGCTTTGGTTAACGATGAACTGCAAATATATGACGGTGGTCCCATAAGATTATAGTGGAGCTGAAAAATCCCTAACATCTAGTGACATTACAGCTGTAACATCATAACACAACATATTACTCATGTGTTTGTGTTGACGCTGGTATAAACAAACCTATCTATGCTGCCAGTTGTATAAAAGTATAACACATACGATGATGTATAGTACATATTTGAAAATGTTAATAAGTTACTGTTACTGGTTTATGTATTTACTATATTATACTTTTGTTATTTAGAATGTAATCTTTCTGTTTATTAAAAAAAGCTTTGCTATAAAATAGTATGGCGTGTTACACTAGCAGCAGCAGCCCCATATAGCTCATGTTACTGTGTCTCCTGATGGCATCATTTCTCTAGTGCTTGATTTAATCTCATCCTGTGCTGTTCATCCCTAAAAGCACACAAAATCCATTCCTAATGTTGCCAGTAAGAGGCCACATCAAGCAACTCTCCTGGAAAAAAATTTAAAAGTGATTAAGGACTAATAAGGTGGAAAATCAGTGACAGTTATTGCTTGCCCTTCAGGTAAGTCCCATTCCACCGTAGCTATGATCTTGAAGAAAAAGAACAAAGTGATGGAAGAATTTTTGGAAATTCTAAACAGTTGATTGTGGACAAAAACTGCCACAGCAAATATTCAATATGGATGAAACCTCCCTATTCTGGAAACAAATGCCTGAAAAGACTTTCATCCATAAGGAAGTCAAGTCAGTAACAGGCTTCCAGGTTTTTAAGAGCAGGAAAAGTCTTGGGGGCAAAGCTGCAGGCTTACAAATTCAAACCCTTTGTGATCCGGCACAGTGAGAATTCCGGACCTTCAAACTATCAATAAACACATTCTGCCAGTGTGTTACTGAAGCAATAAGAACTCATGGATGATCCTGCTCCCATTCCAAGATGACCTACTGAATTACTATGCCAGCAAAATGCAGAAGTACTGTTTGGAGAATAACACCTTTCAAGATTTTGCTTATTAATAATTCTCCCAGATATCCTCCTTTTATTGGTGATCTTCATCTTATTATCAAAGTGGCATTTCTCCCTGTAGCACCACCTCTTCGATCCAAACAATGGATCAAGGAATAATAGCAGCTTTTAAGGTCTATTGTCTGAGGACCTTTGCCCAGGCTATTGCTGCAACGGAGGAAGACACTTATATGATGCAATTCTGGAAGGATTACAACATCTACGACTACATCAAGAACTCTGCTTGTGCTTGGGGTGATGCCATCAACGAGTGAATATATTAATGGCATCTGGAAGACACTAAAAGGTTTGTTGACGACTTCAAAGAAATTGCCGAAAAAGAGGAGGTTGCAAAAATCAAGGCTATGTTTGAGATGGCAAACAACTTTCACCTGGCTGTGGATAAGCATGACACTGAGGAGCTCCTAGAAGTGGTTCCTGAGGAATTAATTGACTAATGAGGAGTTATTAGAAATGGGACAGGAATACATAGCTAAAGAAAAGGAAACTGTAGGAGAAGAAAAAGAACCTCAAAGAAAATTTACATAGAAAGTTTTCAGAAGTATTTGCAGACCAAGCCCCTTAAAAAGTTTAAAAACAAGGACTCCAACACTGAAAGGTTTTCATTAATAGAGAGAAATGTTCTTGGTGAATTATCTGATTATAAGCAAATCTATGATGAAAAAATAAACCAAGCAAACCACCATAGACAGATTTCTGAACAGTGACATCTCCTCATAAAGAGCCTCAAGCAAGTCCTTCAGGAGGTATTCCATCAGAGGAGATGACGCTCCATGCATGTTACTGCCTCTGAAGACCTTCCAGTGGGAAAAAATGCGGAGGTGGAAGATAGTGATATTGATGATCCTGATCCTGTGTAGGCCCAGGCTAATGTTTGTGTTTATGTCCTAATTTTTAACCAAAAAAGTTTATAAAGTTTAAAAAAAATTAAAAATAGAAGCTTGTAGAATAGATATAAAAAAATATTTGTACAGTTGTACAATATTTGTGTTTTAAGCTAAGTATTACAAGTCATAGTTTTAAAAATTAGCTTATAAAAGTTACAGTAAGCTAAGATTATCGAAAAAAATTTAAAACAAATTTAGTATTACCTAAGTATGCAATGTTTACAAAGTCTACGCTAGTGTAATGTCTTATGCCTTTCATTCACTCACCACTCATTCACTAGATTACTCAGAAAAACTTCCGATGCTGCATGCTCCACTAATGGGAAGTGCTCTATACAGGAGTACTATTTTTTATCTTTTATGCTATATTTTTACTGTACCTTTTCTATATTTAGATACACAAATATGTAGCATTGTGTTTCAACTGTCTACAGTATTCAATACGGTAACGTGTTATACAGGTTTGCAGCCTAGAGCAATAGGCTATGTCATGTAGCCTAGGTATGTAGGGGGCTATACCATCTAGGTTCATGTAAGTACACTCTATAATGTTGGTACAATGACGAAATCAGCTGAGGATGCATTTTCAGAATGTGTCCCATTGTTAAATTTTAACTCATGACTGCAATCTCATTTTTTCAATGAATTTGCATATTGATCTTTTAAAATATTAATTCTAGCTTAGTCCTGGAACAAACCTTAGTCATTAGCCTTTTTCCCCACCACATTCCTGGATTCAATTTGCTAACATTTTGTTTAGGTCTTTTATATCAATGTTTCGAGAGAGGAGTCTGGAAATTTCCTTATCACGTTTTGTTTTCAAGGTTATGCTGGCCTCATAAAATGAGGTGGAACATCTTTTTCTATTCTCCGAAGAGTTTGTGTTTGCAAATGATATTCTTTCATAAGTGTTAGAAATAATTCACCATAATGCCATCTGGGCTTGGAATTAACTTAGTGATAAAGGTTTTCAGCTATGACTGAATTTTGGAAAATAGATTCAGGACCATTTGTATTTTCTACATAGTTTTCTGTTTAGTTGTTTTTCCACTTCAACATAATTTCAGATATTTCAACAGAATTTCAAATTTATAAACTTCATAATATTCTCTAATATTTGTAATATCTGAAAGATCTGTAGTACTCTTTTTATTCTTGATAGTAGCGATGAATTATTCTTTTTTCTTGACCACTCTTACTAGGAAATTTATCCATTTAATCAATGCTTTCAAAGCACTGACTTTTGGCTTTGCTGACTTTCTACCATATGTAGTGTTCCATTTCTTCTTTCCTGTTAACATTATAATTCAATTTTCTTTGGGCTTGATTTGTTCTTATTCCAGCTTGAGATGAAAACTCAGATATTTTTTAGTCCTTTTTCTAACTTTGCATTTAAAGCTATAAATTTTCCTCTACATCCTGCTGTAGTTGAAATCCACAAATTTTGATAAACCATGTCTTATCATTTGGTTCAAAGTAGTTTCTAATTTCCACTGTAATGTCTTCTATGATCTGTAGATTATTTAGAAGCATGTTAATATCCAGGCAATTGCAGATTTCCTAGTTATATTTTTGTTGTTGAAAGCTTCATTTACTTGTTATCAGATAATATCCTCTGAATGATTTCAGTCCTACTTTTTCAGGCTAGGTTCATGGTCAGTTTTTCTAAAAGCTCCATATACTTAAACAGAACACACATTCCAACATGGGTACAGTGTATTAAACAGGAATGTTAAGAGTGGCCTACTATGACTGTAGATTTGTCTACTTCTTTTAGTTCAATCACTGTTTTTTCCCCCCTTATATAGTTTAAAGCTATGTGTATATACTCAGTTAATTTTCTCTATTCCTGGTGGTGAACTGGTTTTCCTAATTACAAAAAGTCTATTATCTCTAGTAATGCTTCTTGCTCAGATATATCTTATTATAAACACTAAACAAAGGGAAATTCTTGTTATATTTTTTAAAAATCCACTGACCGAAATCTTTTTTTTTTTTTAACCATTACCTTTTCTAAAAAGTAAAAACTTAAAAAAACCCCTTGAATCTAAGGTAGGTTATTTAACTTGTTCAAAGTAATGGTTCAGTATTTGAACCCATGATCTTAATACTCAAAGAAATATTTTATTACAAGCACGAATCAGATAAGGTATTAAGAGACAAGGTTTACGTGAAGGGGTTGTATAGTGGTCAACAAAGTGACAAAAGGTGACTGCTTATACCAGGTGACGATCTCATAACGAGCATGATCTAATCCTTACTACTGTAAGGGTAGTCTATGGACCAGTAGCATCAGCAGCTTGTAAGTGCTCGTAGACTATGGCCTCTACTTAATTTTTTTTTTATCAATAACATAAAATGAAGCAGTATAAGATGCTCATAATGAAATTAAGTAGTTGTTTGTCGGCATTACCTAATGCCTACTTGCAATTACTTTTAACTAATTAACTTATTTTGAAATTTCAGTATTTTAAAATGTTTATACTAGTATTTCTTGAGTTACAAATTTTAGCTATTACCTGTCAAGTTCCTACACTTAGAGATGAGAATTTAGCTCTTTTCTACACTCCGCCTTTCCATCACATTTGCAGTTAATACTAAGTTGTTATAGACAAATAGTCTCTACGTAACTAGATTATCATGATTGCATTCTTATATTTTGTTTTTCCTGAAACTATCATTTTTATCTCCTAATTTCCTATAAACCTATCACTTTTTTTCAAATTCTTCACAATTGCCATATATCATTTCCGTTTTCTCCACTCCTTCAAGGTCATGTTTAAGATCACCTCTTCAAGAAAGGCTTCCTCCAAGAAGCCTACATCTTTATCTGAATTTCTCATTACAAATATATATTTTTAGTCACGAGCTTTGAGAAGAGATCTCTTATTTTTACATTCTAAGTGAAATGCCTTTCACATAGAAGCTTTATTATATGTTGCTTAAATGAATACTCAGCATCAAAACGAACCTCTGGAAAGCCACAGTGTTACTCTTTTCTTAATAAAGAGTACCAGAAAAGGCCTCAGCAACTTTTGTCGTAGCCATCTTATAAGCTATTTCATATCAGCAGCACTATATATAGTAGAGCCTCAGACTAATGGTACTACACTTAGTAGATATATATAGTACCTGTATATAACTGATTAAATTTAGAAAGATCTATATATAAACATCCTTTAATCCCTAGAAATTGAATCAGTTCAAAAATTCAAATTATATCTGATTATCTCCCCTGCCCAGAGAACAGTGGTTATTTCTCCTAAGTAATGCCTTACTACAATCTTTCTGTCCTTAGATTGCTAATAGTGAAGAGGGATAAGAGTTACCTGAGTCTACAGTAATACATTTTAAAGGTATGAGTTGAGGTTTAATAAAGCCTCAGAGAACAGAATAAGCATTTAAATGATGTAAGAGGATGAGAAAGAATAAGATAGAATATAGCTCTTTGTATATTTAATATACTCTCACTCAATTTAATGAGAATACGCCTGTGCATTTAAAGGTATAAAGTTTATTTTTAACTATCAAATATATTACTTAAAATTTGATTACATCAAATGAAATAACATCTGTACACACCCACATGATATGCACAGGCAAAGATGCAGGGATCATGCAATATTTGCACACCAGAATTAAAGATATTAAGTAGCAAGGAAGTACAGTGGATTTGAAGGGTGATGTGAAGTACAAAGGCCAATAAGGTAAGAAAGAGCAGAAATTCAAGATGTACTTAGATACACCAGTTCTTACAAGACGCAAAGCATTTCCGAAAAGACACTGCTCATGTATTTCTGTTGAGGCAGAAGTCAATCTTAGGATGTGGTCTGTACAAATCTGTAGGTAAGACTGAGAGTTTAGTAGATTAATTTGATTAAGGTCAGACTCAACATTTGTAAAAAACGAATTGAAGGATAAACTACGATGGCGTACATCACAAAAGCTGAGTTCAGTGTAATTAGTCCATTCAGATTCTTCATTTTTGCATTTTCAATAGCTTTCCTGTGATATCTTTATCTTGAATGTCCTTCCCCATTTCTTTTGCAAAATGTTATGTCGCAGGTCATTTACTGGCTACAAGTGAATATATGACAGAATCATAAGGAAAAGAGTATTAAATCGCAATCTGGAAAAGCAGTCTGTTTAAGTGGATATGATATAATTCTTCTAATGAATTATCCATATTCAGTACAATGATCTTTTTCTAGATCTTGACCAGTGAAAACGAGCTTGTCATAAAGCAAGCAGCCTGTGCTGGCTTATGTAAGAAACTTTATCTTCAACATAGTAACGTGAAAAGGTGGAAGTCAGTTTTCCAAGTATAGCAAGATTTTCGAGAGACAAAGCAAAAGAATTGTTCCCTATGTACTGGGCACATTTTTGAACTTGCCTAAATTGGAGAAAGCAGGCGAGGAAAGGGCGACATGAAGGAAATGGTCTCTGATTTTTCCTAACTTAAAAAAA
>NW_011888821.1:3615792-3623177 GCF_000151845.1 Pteropus vampyrus | reverse complement strand
TCTGTTTAAGTGGATATGATATAATTCTTCTAATGAATTATCCATATTCAGTACAATGATCTTTTTCTAGATCTTGACCAGTGAAAACGAGCTTGTCATAAAGCAAGCAGCCTGTGCTGGCTTATGTAAGAAACTTTATCTTCAACATAGTAACGTGAAAAGGTGGAAGTCAGTTTTCCAAGTATAGCAAGATTTTCGAGAGACAAAGCAAAAGAATTGTTCCCTATGTACTGGGCACATTTTTGAACTTGCCTAAATTGGAGAAAGCAGGCGAGGAAAGGGCGACATGAAGGAAATGGTCTCTGATTTTTCCTAACTTAAAAAAACGAGCTTCTATGTTAAAGGACCATCTCTACCTGGCTTTCATAGTTAAATTACATCATCGCTTATACTGGGCAACTCAACAGGTGCACATTACATGGTTGTGCTCCAAGTTTCATTAAAAAAGGCATTGTGGCATATTACTGAGAATTTCATATTATCCCTGGTGTTCTAGTGCCTACTTCCTAACATATATCAAGGAACGCCTCCTCGCCACCTGGAGAAATCCAGCTAACTGATCTGCCACCAGATTCTTCGGATTACTATGATTAAAACCACTCAAGGAAACCTGGCAACGGAATTCAAAAGTTGGGGCTGGGGCCTACATTTCATCTGTTAGCGCGTAAAAGTAGTCCGGTCCAGCCCAAAGCTTCACTCACTTGGCCGAGTATAAAACCGTGCGGCGGTGTCCCTCCGCGGCCCGACTTCCACGCGGGACAGCTCCACGCGGAGCCGGACACTGCTCCCACTTCACCCGAGGCCCGCTCAGAAAGCGGCTGCAGACGCGTCCTTTTTCGCCCTTCGCGGGCGTCTTCCCGGCCAGCTCGGAGCCCCAGCGCCCCTGCAGACGCCTTTCAGCCAGCCCCGCCTCAACCGCCCTCGGCTCGCGCGCGGCGCTCCGACGCGTCCTCGACCGGCCCTCAGAGAAGCGCGCGGCTACCGCGAAACCGCCGACCCGGCCAACCGCCGCTAGCCCAGAGCGCGCGCCCGGACCCAGCGTACCTACATTGGCGCGGCGCCGCACCGGCCGTTTCTCTCCTCACAACCGTTTCAAACCGCCACCTCCTAGCACAATAACGCTCCTAAAGAGGCGCGCTGAGGTAAGTCTCCCTGTGCCCACCCCCATGGACTCAGGGCCAATGGCAGTGCGAACGTGTGGCAAGCCAGCCAATCAGCGACCACTGGGTGGAGTGGGCGGGGCGAAGGGCGACGGCGAAGTGGAAGTTGGCTAAGGGGCACGGAGAGTTGGACCAACCGCTCGCGCTTTCCCGTGAGTCCGTTAGGCCTGACTCGCGCGTCACGCGACGAAGCGCCTGATCGAGGCCTTTCTGTTGAGTGACTCGTGCGAAGATTTGGGAAGTTTCCGAAAATCATTATTCGTAGAACTTGATTTTAAAAAAAGTTGGCAGACAGCCGGCAGGCCACAGTTTACAATTCGAATTTTTAAAGTGTTGCGTTGAACTATGTTGATTACGGAGTTTCTTGATAACTCAAACTTTGTGACTCAGGCACATGGTCCTGGCCCCGTTGTGTTTTCTTGGGTTTCCGAAATTGTCCCAGGGATCTGCCACCCTAGGCCCCATCAGATTTCATGAGACCTACCCTGCTGCCAGATCATCGCCCTCTTAGTGATTACCGTGCGTTCTCTAAACTGAGTACCCCCTCCGTGCTACGTGCAAGAAATATAACCATCCACTAGTTGGGTAAAGAGCCCTCCTCATCGCAGAGGGTAGAACTGCCTGCCTTGTAACTACTGGCTACGAGAAAAATGAGACAAGGCCAGACAGTCTGCATGTGTGAGTCACTAACCAAATAACACACTTTAACTCAGGAGATTCCCAAAATATGGTTGAGGGGTCCCTGGGGGTCTGTAAGGTCAATACTATTCTCAAAATAATAGGAAGATATTTGCCTTTTTCATTCCGTGATCTCAGGAGTGTTTCAATGGAATTTTCTAGAAGGTTCTGGAAAGTGTGACGGATTGACTACAGAAACTGATATGAGAATCCAGCTGTCCTAAAACACTAAAGAAATCAGCAAAAATATAAAACAATTCCAATCTTTTAACAGTTTTTTTGTTTTGTTTTGGGAAATAATTTTGAAGGGTATGTATAGAGTTGCTGAGAGAGAGATGATGTGGGAAGGCGTCAAGTACAATGGACCCTTGAACAACCTCGGTTTACTCAGATTATTTCAATTGACCCGTGTAGTTCAATTCATCCGCATAGTTCAGTTGAGCGATGTAGTTCAAACCTGTCTTGTTCAAGGGTCAAGTACTCTTGGGTTGAGAAACCAGGTGGGCAGAGGGCAGATGGTAGTTATATGTGAATTTTCAGCTGTGTGAGAGGTGGGTGCCCCAATCCTTGAGTTGTTTCAGGATCAACTGTAAATTGGAGCCAGCTCAGAATTTGGACTTAATTAAATCAACAGTGAGTAAGTAGCCTTTAGAAATGCCGTGTCTATTTAGGGTAATAGGATAACTTGTGCGTCATTTTACTAAGAGTAATAATTGATATTTGCAGGGTATTATGTTAATCAAGTTTATTGCATGCAGTATTTTCCATTTTTACATTTGAAGTTGGACAATCTGCATTCAAAGTCATGCTGGGTCATTTATTAGTCATGTAGTCTTGGGCAATTTATGTCACCTCTTAGAGCCACAGTGATCTTTAAAGCAGGAATAACAACAACAGTAAGTGATTTATTGAATTCTTAATTGTCTCAGGCACTGCACTAAGCACTTAACCCATCTTACTTAACACACTACGTGAAGTACTATGGAGTGTCTTTTAAAAGAAATACATGTGATAGTAGAATTACATCTTATATATTTCTAGACTTATAGTAGACACTTGGTATAAGGTAGCTATTGTAATTGATAAAGCTGAGTAACATGGATGATCTTGAGCAAATCTCTTAGGCTTTCGTGTTGGATTTTTTTTTGGTCTATTTTCTTTCAGTGAAGATGGTGGTAGGCAGGATTTTGACCTTCATGATTTTCATCCCTTGGTATTCTTCTCATGCTTATGTTACATCACATGGCAAGAGGGACTTTGCAAATGTAGTTAAGGTTACTAATTAGCTGACCTTAAAATAGAGGGATTAGCCTGGATTTTCCAGTGGGCCCAATGTAATTACATGAACACTTAAAGACAAAATAGCAAGTCCGAGAGATGCAACAGAAAAGAAATTATAGAGGTTTGAAGCATGAGAAGGACTCAACCCATGGGTGCTGGCTTGAAGATGGAAGTGCCCACATGGAAACCATACTAAAATGAATTCTGCCCACAACCTGAACAAGCCTGGAAGCAGATTCTTCCCCAGAGCCTTGGCTGGCTTGTTGTGGGATTCTCAAACCGGGAGTCAGAACACTGAGGTTATAAGCAGGAAGCAGCGTTTATTGATGCCGGCTCTGCAGATTCTTATCCAAAGGCTGAGCCTCAATTGTAACATAATAGGCAGTTTTATACAGTCTTGTCATTCCTACACAGCTACAGATATAAGGAATAACAATGATTGGTTGGCAAGTTATGAAAAAACAGATGTTAGCTGGAGAGTCCTTGAGGTGGGGGAAGGCAGTTAGGAACAACTTGTTCCAGTAGGAAATGGCCAGGCAGGGTCAGGCTGCCACATTTGCCCCTTTGATGCTCAGACCCTGGATTGGGTCAGAGAGCATCATCTCCTTCTAACTTTTGGTTTAGAGTCTGGTACCTCCACAGCATGAGGACTTTCGCTGCAGTTTTATTGGCCCAATACCAGGAAGGAGCCTTAGGCTACAAGTTTAGGTCTGTGTGATTTAAAAATAGCATTCTTTTACATGGGGTTTCTCCAACCCACTGAGTGTATCCTGGACTCATCTGACCAAGACATTCTTCTACCACTTCTGAGGAGAGGACCCAGCTGTGCGGTCGACCCTCTTCGTGGCGAGCCACTGTGTGGTTCCACTTGAGAAGGTAGAAGGCATCTAGGCTAGTTCCCTTCCAAGGCCAATGTTCACTCGTGTACTCCTCCACAAACCCAGCATTTAGTGACACCAAGTTCATGGGCTATTCTCTCAGCTAGGTCAAGAAAGAGGTTCTTCCCTAGGTGTTGGTCCAAGGTGACCTTTAGCTAATCATACATTTGTGGGCTTTGGGGCCTAGAAGACAGTGTAGGCTTAGGTATGGGTGAATTATGCAGCCATTGGACAATTTCTCTGACTGCTGGGCCCTCCATGTGGTTATGGACCTTTCCCCCGCTTGAGGTCCATCACCAACATGCCCAGTTTCTCCTAACTTTTCAGACACTCGGCAGGATTGGCCGCTCTCAGATTTAACCTTTATGTATTCCATTCCATATTGGAATCCCCAATGAGTGCAGAGCATGGCGTTTAGGTAGTGCAGGCACACCCTTTGGGTAGGCTGGCTACGGAAGTGAAGCCGGTGGCAATGTTGGACCCTATCCTGTACCTTTGCATGCATTGGGTACAAGGAGGAGAAGTGGGGAGACTGGCGCCACACATTTTACGGAGTAGGAGGAGAAGGAAAAGAGTCTTCAGGGCTGCCATCCTGATGAGATGTTGTCCTCAGGCTTCTGCCACGTGTAGATTGATCAGCTTCTGGTGTGACCAAAGCGGGGCTGACGTCTTACCCTTGGTCTGTTGGTGCAGCCGGTGTTTTCTTTTGGAGCGTTGCCCTGAGGGGCTCAGAAGAATTCCCACTCTGAAGCTGCGGGTTTAGCCTGCTGCAATGTATCCAGGGCATTATTTCAGCAACCTTAACTGCAGTGGGGGTAGACAAAATGACAGTAAGAGGACCTCTCCACAGGAGTTGTAGGGGCTGAATGTTCCACTCTTTTACCCAGAGTCTCCTGGCTTACAGGAATGAACTTCAATGATTATAATGACAGGGAGCTTTCCCTAACCCATTGGTTGAGAGTCTGGAAGGTGGTCCCTAGGGCTTGAAGCTGTTGTCTCAGTCAATTCACCTATTTCCTTGAGGTCTCCTTATAGTCCTTTGATGATGGTGGTGGCCGCCCATATAGGATCTTGTAGTGGGAGAACCCAGTCTTCTTGGTTGAGGCCAACCTGATTCTAAATAGTGCCATGGGGAGGACATTGTCCCAATGTAGATGTGTCTCCTGACATAGTTTTTCCAACTGAGTCTTAATGGTCCTGTTCATGTGTTTCACCTGTCCTGAACTCTGTGGTTGATAGGTGGTATGCAATTTCCATTTAATATTTAAATTCTTGGCTATTAGCTGCACCATTTCTGCTACAAAGGTTGGCCCATTGTCTGAGCCAATGGTAATTGGTAGGCCAAATTGTGGAACAATTTCTTGGAGGAGCAGTCTGGCTACTTCCCAGACCTTCTCAGTCCAGGTGGGATAAGCCTCTACCCAACTGAAATAGGTGCATACAATGACCAAGAGATACTTGAGGCCCTGTGATTGAGGCATTTCAGTGAGGTCTACTTTGAGAAGTGTCGGGGTGCCACCGACACCTTGGATACCGAGTGGGGCACACAGCCCTTGCCTGGGGTTGTTGCAGGCACAGACTTCTCACTGTCCACACACCACTCAGGAGATGCTAGAGAGCCGGGGGATGTAGAAGTACTGGCCCAGAGTGGTTTCTAGGGCAGCGTGACCAAGGTGAGTCCTTTGGTGAAACTGCTTGACAAAGCTGGGGCTAGGGTCCCAGGGACTGCAATTTGCCTGTCCTTGAACTTCCACCATCCACCAGGAGGAGGCTCCCCTCTTCAGTCTTAAATTAGGCTTCTTCTTTAGGCGAGTACTTGGAGTCCCATTTGGGTAAAGGACTGGGAAACAGGGAAGTAGAGCTGTAGGGCTAGCCATCTCCTCGGCTGCTGCCAGTTTGGTGACATGGTCTGCCCTGCGGTTGCCCTGGGCCATTATGGCGTCTCCTTTTTGATGTCCTTTGCAGTACATGTCTGCTACTTTCTTAGAGGCCCACACAACATCTAAGAGTTATAGAATTTCCTTTTCATATTTTATATCTTTTCCCCCTGAATTAATTAGACCCTTCTCTTTGTACATTTCGAATTGTACATGGTGGGTGGTGAAGGCATACTTAGAGTCAGTATATATGTTAGAACACACTCCTGCTGCCAGCTGAAGGGTGCAAGTCAAGGTAATAAGCTCTGCCTTCTGTGCTGAGGTTCTCGTAGGCAGAGATTTTGCCTCAGTGGTGGAATGTAGGGTCACCACAGCTTATCCTGCAAGGCGTTCTCCTCCCTTCACGAAGCTGCTACCATCTGTGTAATGTTCTACATCAAGGTCCTTGAGGGGCTGGTCTGTCAAGTCGGGTTGGCTGGAAAACACTTCATCCATGACTTCAATGCAGTCATGGTCTGGCTGGCTGGGTTCAACAGGTAGCAAGGTGGCTGGGTTCAAGGTTTGTACTACCTCTGGGTGGATGTGTGGATTCTCGCCTGGCATTCCTTGTTATCTGACCATCTGGGCATTAGTTAGCCAATATTTCCCCTTGTACTCCAGTAATGTTATTACTGAATGTGGTACTTGAACTGTCAGTTCTTGCCCATAGTCAGATTGTCAGCCTCTGACATAGGGAGGGCCATGGCTGTGAGTGCTCACAAGCAGAGTGGCCAGTCATGGGTGACAGAGTCAAGCAATTTGGAGAGATGAGCCACGGGATGTTGCCAAGATCCTAGCAGTTGGGTTAAGACACCTATTGCGACACCTGTGTGCTCGTGTATGTACAGAAAGAAAGATTTGGTTAAGGCTGGGAGTCCTAGTCTAAGGGCGTTGGTGAGTGCCTGTTCTATTTCTTCAAAGGCTTTCTGTTGTGTAGATTCCCAGAGTAAGGGCTCTCGTTCTTTCCCCTTTGTGGCTTCATAGAGGAATTTGGCCAGTTTGGAGAAATTAGGTATCCAGATTCTGCAGAAGCCAGCTGCTCCGAGGAATTTGCGGGCTTGTCAGGTGGTAGGGATGGGAATTGAGCAGACTGTTTCCTTCCTGGACCGAGTTGGCATTGTCCCTGTGACAGGTGGAAACCGAGGTATCTTACTCTTTTTTTGACAGATATGAGCCTTCCTTTTAGAGACTTTGTAACCTGCTTCCCGGAGGAGATTGAGGAGTAAATGCGTTCCTTTCATGCATTCCTCGTAGGTGTTTCCTGCTAAGAGGAGGTCATCTATATACTGGAGTAACGTACAGCTGTGTTGGTTTGCCAGGAGGCCTTTAAATCTGAGGCTAGAGCTGTCCCAAAGATGGTTGGGGAGTTTTTGAACCCCTGAGGCTGTTGTGTCCATGTCAACTAGCCCTTGTCTCTGCTTTTAGGGCTTTCCCATTTGAAGGCAAAGATTGGTTGACTCTGAGGAGCCAGG
>NW_011888821.1:3614143-3615442 GCF_000151845.1 Pteropus vampyrus | reverse complement strand
GGGCACCTTGAAGGGGAGCTCGAATCTCTGTTGGGATTTCTATGAGACTATAGAAGTACCACTCTTCTCCTTGGGGAACCGTGAGCAATGTGATCCTTGCTTTTGGCCTCCCCAAGGTTAGGGCTGCTTGGCTATGTAAATCAAAAGTAATCTGAGCCTGTAGTTTTCATAAAAGATCTTGTCCCATCAGTGCTACGGGCCAGTCGGGCAGATATAGGAATTCGTGGACGACTTCTTGTCCTCCTAAGTTGTGCCAGTAGGGCTGCAAGAAGGCGCGATGGGCTCATCCCCTGGTTGCTCCCATAAAGGTAGCTTGTCTTTGAGAAAGGGGGCCCGCAGGCCGAGTTACAACCGAGTGTTCATCTCTAGTGTCAACCATAAAGTCAATAGGTCAGCCCCCGATTATCATTTGGACTATAGGCTCCTGGGGGCCTAGCAGAATGGAACCCAGTCTGGCCTAGCGCTGGCAACACAGACTTTTCCTTTAGTTGACCTTGGAAGGGCACCAAGGCTCGGGCAAGGACACTACAGTTCTCCTCTAGGCAGACTCTCAACAAAGGGGGTTGGGTACGAACTATTGCCTCTCAAGAATCGAGATAAGGGAATTGATCTGGGTGGCCAGGTTGACCGGTTGACCCGTAATGACTTGAGAGACCTTTGCAATGATTTCCTTATCAAGAGCTCCCTCTGCTGGCCACCCAATGCCAAAAGAGGGCCAGTCAATCTCACAAAGGGTGCAGAGTTTCTGTGGGGTGAGTTTAACTCCATAATCTCCTGAATAACCCTTTTTGAATTTCTTAAGCATACAACCTAAAGGTATCTGTTTACTCTGTTGTCCACCCATCCTTCCACCCATGGTTGGTGGCACACATGCACTCAGAGATTCGCTTTTGCTGTCTCCGGCCGCTCCCCTCATGGTGATCTTTCAGGTGCCTCTTAGCAATTGGTGGATGGGTATAACCCCTGACTCAGATCACTGGAGTAGATTCCTCACAGAGATCCAGTAACACCACTCTGAGCTGTATGAGATTCGCCATGGAACCACCAATAGGGGCTCGACTCTCGCTTTGTAGATAGGCCACGTCTCAGTCACATGCAATCACACACCAAACACACTCCACCCTCTGCCCTATGTATCTGAGAGGTCATGGTTTCCTTTAACAAATGTAGAGTACTTGGGTGACCTTGGGAGTTGATCAGACTCCCCTTCTGTCCTCTAATGGACAGGCTGTTCCTGGGACCCGGGTCCTTACCACTCAGTTGGGCGGTGCTCCTGGGCTGGTTCCTGCAACTCTCCGG
>NW_011888821.1:3599516-3613862 GCF_000151845.1 Pteropus vampyrus | reverse complement strand
CCTACATAGCTACAGATATAAGGAAGAACATCAATTGGTTGGCAAGCTATGAAAACATTGATGTTAGCCGGGGAGTCCTTGAGATGGGTGGAGAGCAGTCAGGATTGAACTCGTTCCAGCAGGAAATGGCTAGGCAGGGTCAGGCTGCCAAAGGTTGACACCTTGATTCCAGTTTTATGAGCCAATAAACAGAATTCCCAGCTGAGTCCAGTGGGCTTCTGATTTATAGAACTGTGAGATAATAAGTTGGTTTTGTTTTAAGCCACTAAGTTTATGGTATTGGTTATGGCAATAATAGAAGACTAAGGCTAGCATTCATTCTCATATCCATCTGAGCTTTCTCTATGGCAGGGCTGGAATCCTGAGAACTACATTTTTCAGAGGCCCTTATGGCCAGTGTTCTGGATTTATTAACATTTTCCCAAGTGAAATGCACTTCCTGAGATTTGGAAGTGGAAGAAAGACAAATTATTGTTTTGTGTTTTTTTGCTTGGGCTTTGACTGTCTTCCCGTCCCAGCCTCAGTGATATAAGGCAGCTGTGACGATCAATGGTGGTTTCCTGAACTTTTCAGGCTTCCGAGTAGTGGTAGCAGCAGATAAGAGGCTCACTCCATCAGGAAGATATAACAATTATAAACATATTCACACCTAACAAGAGTTGAAAAACATATAAAGAAAAAATGGACAGTATTGAAGGGAGAAATAGGCAATTCTACAACAATCATTGGAAAGTCTAATACCCATTCTAATATCCATTTTCAGCAATGGATAGAACAACTAAACAGAAGATCAATAAGGAAATAGAGGACCTGAACAGTCTAAATCAAGCAGACCAAACAAATACATACAGTACATTCTATGCCAGAACAGCAGCATAGACAATTTTCTTAAGTATGGAACAATTCTCCAGAATAGATCATATATTAGGCTATAATACAAGTCTCAAAACATTTAAAAAGGTTAAAATCACACAAAATATCTACTCTGACTGCAATGGAATAAAATTAGAAATCTATAACAGGAGGAAACTTGAAAATTCAGATATATGTGGAACTTAACATGTTCCTAACTAGTCAGTAGTCCAAAGAAGAAATCACGAGGGAAATGAGAAAATACTTTGAAACTAATGAAAGTGAAAACACAATATACCAAAGCTTATGGGATGCAGCAAAAACATTGCTCTGAGAAAAATCTATAACTATAAATGTCTACATTAGAAGAGATCTCAAGTAAGTAACCAAACTTTATATCTTAAAGAAGTAGAGAAAGTTATTAAACCAAACCAAAGTCGAAAGAAAATAATAAAAATTGAGACAGAGATAGATAAAATAGAGAACAGAAAATCAACATTAACTAGACAAAATCAATAGAACTAAAAATTTAGTTTTTTTGGAAAGATCAACAACATTGACCAATCTTTAGCAAGACTGACCAAGGGGAAAATAGAGAAGGCTCAAATTACCAAAATCAGGAAAGATTATGGGGACTACTGCCTTTATAGAAATAAAAAGGATTGTTAGAGAACACTATGAAAAATCATATGCCAACAAATTAGTTAACCTAGGTGAAATAGACAACTTAATAGAAACTCAAAAACTACTAAAACTGACTCAAGAAGAAATAGAAAATGTGAATAGGCCTATAAAAAGTAAAAAAAATTGAATCAATAATCAAAAACCTCCAAAGGAAAAAAGGTTAGGACCAGATCACTTCAATGATGAATCCCACCAGTTACTTAAAGAAGAATTAACAACAATTTTTCTTAAACTGTTCCAAAAAATAGAAGATGTAAGAGTATGTTCTAACTCATTCTAAGCCAGAATTACTCTGATATAATGCCAGATAAAGATATCACAAGAAAACTACAGGGCAATTTCCCATGTTAATATAAATGTAAAAATTCTTAACAAAATACGAGCAAACCAAATCTAGCAGCGTGTTAAAGGGATGATACACCGTAACCAGTTGGCATTTATCCCAGAAATGCACAGGTGATTCAACAGAAGAAAATTAATGACTATAATACATCACATTAATAGATTGAAGCAAAAACAATTTCATGATCACTTTAATCGATGCAGAAAAGGCATTTGATAAAATTCATCACCCTCTCTTAAAAACCCTTACAAACTGAGAATAAAAGGGAACATCCTCAAGATGATAGAGGGCATTTATAAAATAATCCCCAGAGAGATCTCTTTTTTCCTGCCATGTAAGGACACAGAGAGAAGATAGCCATCCATTAACCAGATAGGAGAACTTCACCAGACATCAGATCTGCTGGCCCCTTGAACTTGGACTTCCTAGCTTCCAAAATAGCTTTCCAACTGAATTTGCAAACAACGAAGCATACATATTTCAAGACTAATCTTGAAAAAGATGATCTGTTCAGAAACTAAAATGTCAACTCTGAAATTATTCCATTCTTGTCAAAAGTTCAGTTTTTGGGAATACATAAAACATGGGTATCAGTTGGGGACAGTGATGTGGTTAAAAAATACCCACAGATGGTGTTACAGAATATAAGGTGCCTTCGATGGCTAAATTTATGGAAACATCCACAGAGTGGTAACTATGCAAATAGGTAAAGGTACCAGTTCTAGTTCCCTGGACTTCCCCAGAGGTTGTATGGCTATTGATGAAAAGGTCCAACTGGAGTGAGGATTCTGCCAGGCTACAGATGCTTGCCATTCCTCTAATTTGAGATAGTCTTTATATATTTACATCCCCTCCCTAGAGGGAATACTTGGACTATATGTCTGCCTGTTTACCATATGCTTGTCATAAGTCTCTGGTTTCCAATATGTTGATGGGAAGTCAATACAGCACGATCCAAAATGTTTACTTTTCATTTGCTTGTGAATTGGTAACCAGCACAAATCAACTGAGCACATTCCTGACTATTTACTTAAAAGGATCAAAGTGTTGTGGCACGATCAATTCTAAGACCCACAGAGCCAATTGAGATGAATTATGAGCCTTTATTAGCCAGCTGGCGACTGACTCTCTACCACTCAGGGTTTGAGGAGATCAGCTCCTGGGCTCCCAAAAGAGGCAGCTCATAAAGCCTTGAACCACACCCTGGTTTAACATCAAACGAGCAAACAGATTAACCACACCCTAGTTAACATCAAACAAGCAAGCAGATTACAGAAGCAGAAGTTGGCCCTTAGCATATCTTTGCCCAGAACCACACCCTTAACAAAAGGTTAGTCTCGAAGGTGCTTATATCAGTAGTAAGTTTCAGACCTGAGGTCCATTTCTGCATAGATTTCAGATGTACTAAAATGAGACTTTGCTTTAATATTTGTTTCCATTATATAAATTCACATTTGATTTAGTCCAAATCATTTTTTACTTTAATAAATCAACTGTACAGATGTAAAAATTAAATAAAATGCACAAATTTGTGTATAATGAGTTCTGAGAAATGTAACCAACACCAGACATGATCACCCCTCAAAATTCCCTTGTGCCTTTCTTAGTCACCCCAACCTTTGAAGCCCAGCCCCAAGAAACCCGATATGCTTTCAATCAAAATATATTAGTTGTACCTGTTCTAGAATTTCCTATAAATGAAATTATACAGTGTCTACTCTTTTGTCTTTCATTCAGTATGTTATTTTTTTGCGACTCATTCACATTGCTGTGTACTTAGTTTTATTTTTTTTTCCTTTTAAATGGGAAGTAGCATTTCATTGTATGGATGAACCATACTTTGTTCATCCATTCACCTGTTGATGGGTATTTGGGTTGTTTCCAGTTTTGTCATTAGGAACAAAGTTGCTCTGAACATCTGCAGACAGCTCTTTCAGGGACCATGTTTCTTTTCCACCTGAGCGTAGTAGAACTGCTAGGTCATATGATAAATGCATGCTTAGCTTCAAGCATTGGCGAAAGTTTTCTTTAAGGGCCAGAAAGTAAATGTTTTAGGCTTTGTAGGCCATATGATCTGTTACAGTTACTCAAGTCAGATATTGTAGCATGAAAGCAGCAATGGGCAATACATGATTGGATGAATATGGCTGTGTCCTGATGAGACTATTTACAAAAACAGGCAGGTCAGATTTGGTCCATAGTTTGCTGAACCCTGGCAACCAAGGTTGCAAAGATTCACGTCTGTTTTAGACTTATGTTTGAATCTGGATTGAGTTAATTTTGTAGATAGTGTGACTTTAAGGTCAAAGTTCACTTTTGTTGTTTTTACTGTTTTTCTTGTTTCAGTAGCATTTGTTGAAAAGACTTTGCCTTCTTGAATTACTGACAACTTTATCAAAAAGCAGTTTACCATATACATATAGATCTATTTCTGGACTTCCTATTCATTTTTATTGATTTATATATTTATACTCATGACACTATCTCATGGTTTTGATTAATGTGTCTTTATAGTAGAGCAGCAGAGTATAAGTCCAACTTTTTCTTTTCAAAATCGTTTTGCCTATTTTAGGTACTTTCTGTTTTCTTTTAACATCCACTTACCACTTTATATTTTAAAAAGGAGTGACTTTATTTTGATTATATTGACTATATTGACAAATATGGTAAGGATTGACATCTTAACAATACCGAGTCTTCCAATCTATGAGTATCACTCTGATTCGAATCATGTGTTTATCATGTATATTGATGAGATTCAAGGCAGGCTGCCCTAGAATGTGCCACTTTGGCATGGGGGTTATTTTGAGCTGAAGACAATCAAGACCCAACAGACTTCAGAAATACTTTATACCTCTTCCTTAACTGTCAGGTCCAACAAGTAGTAAATCCTGCCACATCCAGCGCGGCCCTGCAAAATAATCCTGAGTGGGAATGGTGAGAAATTGAGAAAAGAAAGAAGACAGAAAGCTGAGATAGGGAGGCCCACTATCCACTGATGGAGTAGAGAGCGATCAAGTTGCTTTTATACAAGAGCATACATTTGCTGGCTAAAATGAGATTATCCCCACCCAACCTCCACATCCTACTATAATCATTTGCATTTTCGTAGGGTAACCCCCACCCTACACAGCCTGCTAAAATCATTTGCATTTCAACACCCGCATTGTTCTCTGATCTGTTCCTACTTCCCATTCTTAGGAGGATTCGTGGAGGTGAGGCAACCTTTGGTTGGCCTCACAGATTGCAAGGACCTTGTCGGCTTGCAACCCGCTCTCCACACGTAACTGCCTAAAATAATTTATATAGGGGGCCTGTACCAGGAAGAGCTATTCCCAGAGATAAGTTTTTACATCAGAAAGACTTTTTTGCATGGCACAGTAAACATTTGTTTATCAAACATTTGCTCTTCCCGTCTTCCTGTGAATTGTCATCCTCACCTCTTTAAAGTCCCAGAACCTTACCCTCTTCTCCTTCCCTTAGGATACCATATAAACCTCAGTTGCCTAACCATCTTTGTGGGGCTCCCTGTTGTATGATATTAAATTTGTTTTCCTCCTGTTAACTTGTCTTATGACAATTTATTAGGCCAGCTAAAGAACTTAGAAAAGTTTTCCTCCCCAAGAGAAAAGTTTTCCTCTCCTACTCTGCCTCAAAAATATTATTTTAAAAATATTTAGCTACACTAAAAAAAAAAAAAAGATACTAATTTTGGTTATGCAACAGCTCAATTTAATTTGAATGATTCAGAGACAAGTAACATATTAGGAAAAGAGAGGATAATTGTTTCTGTCATGCTGACTAAAAGATTCATTACCAAAAGAAAAAATTACTTGATGGTGTGTCCTTAGCAACTAAACTTTAAAAAGGTAATTGAAAAAAGAATAGGAAAGTGCATATTCATCTACATCATGAAAGCACCATTATCCAAATACTCTGTTTTGTACATTGTGAATTCATAATCTATTTTCTCTTTTGAAAACAAAAGAAATATGTATTTCTAACTTTTCCCAGTGAAAAAGCCAAGAATCAATGACCAATCTATTGGCAATGGATCCCCCCAGTGTTCAATCTATATATTATTTCCCGAAGCTCTAGTTTCTTAGATAAATAGTTGATTTCAGGTCTGAGCAGGAAAGCAAGCCCAACTTAACCTGGAACATCCCATATTCATGAGGAGGGGAATTAAATTTTACCTCTTAAATAGAGGCATATTCTAGAATTTGTGGGCATATTTTAAAACTACCACAAATCCATTAAAATATTTTGATGTACCCAATTATTATCTATATGAATCCTTATGAAACACAAACCATATAGAAACATATTCTATATAGTAGAAATTGAAATCCCCTCTTTACAACTAAACTTACACCTCTTCTCTAACCTTCTTAGCATCATTTTATAGCCCTTTTCTTATTTACACACATACACACACACACACAGATACCTACACCTATACATAAGCACATTTAAATGTTGAGTTTTGATTATTACATAAATGGGCTCATCCTATTGTCACCGGATAGTTAACCAGGATCTTGTCAATGTTGTGAGAAAGAATTAACTGACAGGCAATGAAGACAGTGAAACAACAGCCAACGGGAGAGTGGGCAAGCTTGAGAAGGAGCTTCCCTGCTTCTCTAGTGGGCTGGGGACTTTATCTACTCACTTAACTGGGGACTGGGGATGGAATATTCATGGTTCTGGGTGGTCTCTTCAGAGAAAGGAGGCGGCTTTTCTGGGAACTTGGGAGACGCCTCTTTTCTTACCCTTTTTGGTCCTTAAGGAACTGCCATGGCGTCAGGTGCATAATGTGTACAGCATTAACTGCAATGCTAAGGTATTATAACAGCCGTACAATGAGGGTAGAGTTGGGTTAAGGCCAAACGAGGCTTGTTCTATGCATATGTTCTTGTGGGGAAGAACACCTCTATTTCTGGGCCAGGATGTTATGTTTTTTGAGTTCCCCTAAGGTCTTATCCAGGCTCATGATGACCACATCTGTGCCCTTGTGGGTTTCTCTCTTTTCTGCTCATATCTGGCTATCTGCCTACTCTAACACTATCATTCTATTTATCAATCAAAACATAAAATGTCTTGAAGTTCTTTTGATGTCAGCATAGAGTTAGCTCATTCTCTTAAAAACTTCACTATATTCCATTGTATTGATGTAATGAATTACTGAACAACATGTCCAACTGGATGATATAGCATGATGTCCCCTCCTTTTTTCTATTCTATTGTTGCATAGTTTATTTTTTCAGTTTTTTCCTTCTAGTTCTATAAATCAAAGACATAGAAGTAAAAAAAAATAAAAAAGTTGTTATCTGTATATTAAATTTGACATAATTGCCAAATGGTGGATTCACAGCTAAGTCTCCCTAAAAGGTAAGTTGTTTCAGAAAGGATAGACTTTTATCAGGATGTTTTGCAAGTAACAGAAAACAATCCAAATTAACTTATGGGAAAGGGGAAGATATTTATTAAGAGAAAGAGTAACATAGGCAGATTTTGGTGACATAAGGAAATGCGGTATTGAAAAGCCGTCAGGATTCTGTCTCCTATGTCTGCTTCTCTCTGTAGTCTAGTTTTTTCTACTTTTTTATCCATATAGCAGATAGAAGATGACTACCTCAAGGCTTCCATAACCCTGTCCAATAGACTCACCTAGACTAAATTAGAACTTCAGATTCAAAAAAAAAAAAAAAAAGGAGAGAGGGAGAGAGAGCATATGTGCCTCCTTGGCCCAGACAGGGTCTGGTGAGAGGAAGGTGGGAAAAGGGTCTGCAGAACAAACATGGCATCTCCCATTGCCAGGAGGTATACTCCTTCTCTTTTTAAAATATCAGGTTGAGAGTAAATTGTTTCCAGAGAAAGGACATCATCGTAATTTTATGGGAGAGAAAGATATAAGTGTTAATCAAACACTGCCCTAAGAACCAGATTAAATGGATTAAAAGAAAATTGTAAGATTTAGATTAGTAATTGCAAAAGTGTTTCCTTTACCCTCCCTAGTGTGGTGACCAAAATCTTGTAGATTCAGAGTAATTAGAAAATGTGAGGTGGAAACACAAGATTTCGTGCTAACAATTTTAGCCAATTGTGTTAGTTTTGCTGCAGTTAAAAAAGGAAAACGAATGATACTGATTTTCAGTAGACTGCAAGGTAAGAAGCACCACCTGTGCCTATGGGCCTTTCTAAACTCCACCCTTGCCAAAGGGTGAGCTATGGCCCGGGACTGCTGTGGCCACCTCCTAGCCTAAGACCCGATGCAGTGAACCATCCACTCCCCAGTGGCCTCTCTGAGCAGAGCTGCATCTCCACAGGCCGCCGGGGCTGTGTTGGACCACAGTGAAACCCTGCCAGGCAGCGGAGGATACAGCACCTTTGAGCCAGCTGGGTCTGCCAGGGGTACGCAGACTCCAAATCGAGCAGCCCTTAAATGTAGAGGTACGGGGTTTTTAAGCCCTAAACCTCTTTCTTCATCCTGTTTGAATACACAAGTCTATTTTTCTTCTTTTTACTAACTGTCAACCCACAGGTCGGTTGTGCAAGCGGGGGTACGGAAGCAGAAAGCTTATTGTTAGAGCGTTATATTCCCATGGGCAATAGCCAAGCAGTAATTTTCCAGCCAGCACATTCCCCACTGGCCTTAGTGGAAAATCAAATCCTTGATTCTTCATGTGGAATTTTCTCATAGCCTCTATTTTGTATTACTAAAAGTTTAATAGAATTAATTCTTTTCCTTATATATCTAAGCAAGAAATTGAGGAAACATGGGCTGAAAGTTAACAAGAGGAAGAGGAGGATTAAAGGTTCAGCTACAGCAGATAGGAAGGTTGTTAGCCATGGCGACTAATTGAACATCCTATGAAACCAGTTATCTGATTCTAGTCTTTGTTTTTACCTGGCATCTAAATTTCTCTGTACTAGTAGTAAGCTTTCTCTAATTATTCCAGAGTTACTGGCATAGAAGCGACAGGTTTCACCTAGAGCCATACATAATCCGTCTTGTTCTAAGAATAATAAATCTAAACCTCTTCTATTTTGGGGGACTACTTCTGCTAGTGAATCAACTTGAAGTTCTAGCCTGCTGATGGTGTCTCTTAAGGTCTTGATATCCTTATCTATCTGTATTCCAATTTCACGTAATTCATTTTCTCCCTTGATGAGAGCAGTAGTACCTACAGCTGCAGAGCCTGCTATTCCAAGTCCTACAGGAAGGAGTATTAAGACTGGTACAGCCTTTTTCTGTAGCCCGTCCTGGTGGAAGAAGTGGAGTCTGCCTTCCGGCCCACTGTAAAGGGACACTTGGGGGAGCATAAAGACTAGGATACAAATATTAGTCTCACCTGAGTTGAAAAGATCAGATGCAGCACCGTGAGTGAGCCCGCTATCACATGCTAACCAAGTATTATTTGGAGCCTTATAGTATTTACCCCCTAAGATAGGTACTTTGATAGTACAATTACAGTTATTGAAGTAGGGCGACTGTGCCAACAGCTTGGAATAGTTCTTTGAAATTAGGCAGGTTCCTTCTTCTTGTATGTCTCCTAAGGCAAGTTGGGGAGTTTCCCATTCACAGCCTCGTGCGCCGCTGAGCTCAGTTAAGTTTAGGGGAGTTCCTACCCTGACATAGTAAGGGGGTTTTGGGTTTAGGCACAACGAGCAATCTTGTCCTATGTCTGGGGTGGTCTTATTTAAGACTTTGTATATTGTCGTTAGCATAGTTATTAATGCTCCTTCTGGTTTTGGTTGTGGCTGGTTGAATGCCTGGAGTTTAATAGCTGTTAGGCTACTACCTGGAGAGGCTAGAGCTGGAGTTGGAGTTGCTCCGGAAACAGAAGTTTTCTTAGGTGTAAGACTTTGGGGTAGTCCTGGAACTAGAAGTGGTTTGTTGGGTTCTATAGGGTTAGCTTTCCTGGGAGAATCTTTAACCTGTATAGTAAAATATAATACTGAATCATACCTGGTTTTATATAATCTGATACCCCATATCTGTCCTGTGAGCCAATAGTGTTGTCCCCAGGGCTACCAGTTTTGATGGTGATTATGATAGGATTGCAAGACCCAAGAGAGCATGTGGAGGGGCTTGGTCCTCTTATTAATCTAATATGATCATCATTCTGTTTTTTATAATTAGCTATAGTGGAGATAGTCTCACAACTCCAGTGAGCACAAGAAAATTGGCCTTAGCCCTCACATCCAAGTCCCATATTACCCATGTGGCCGGATATCCCTGGGTAATGTCCTTGAGGACAAATACAGAGTCCTATCTCTGAGAGGCTTTTCTCAGCCGATAATATGCCCCATCGGGCCCCACCTTGTAGCCTAAGTATGCTCCTCTGCCTAGGAAGGATCCCGATCCAAGGCAGTGTCCAGCCATTGCAATGGCGAGGGGATCTCTGGCAAGCCGGCACAAGTCTATTCGGATCTCTAGAGTACCGTGGCTGGTGATGTTCTGGGCAATGATTTCACTGGTCTCGGTTACTATAAGCTCCCATACTCTAGGCTGGTGTATGTTTCTGTATGTCTGGGCTAAAGAGGAAAGAAGGAAGGAACAGAGGGTTAGACTTAAGTACGCTTGAGTCTTAGTCTTAAGGGCCCGTCTTCCTGAGCTGTCCACTCTCATGCTGCCTTCACACGGGAGTGATGAATCCATGATGGGAAGCCGTCTACTTTAACTGCAGTGGGCGTCATCAGGTAGACAGTGAAGAGTCCTTTCCATTTGAGTTCTAGTCCTTTGGAAGTGAACTTCCGGTTCCACACAGAGTCCCCAGGCTGAAACTGATGGGGAAGTCTCCCCTGGGGATGAGTGGGCAGCATGAACCCGAGACCAAATCTCTTTCTGTATACTTTGAAGGTCCTGTAAAGACTTAAGTAAGACAAGGTTACATAGTTCTGCCTTTTTTCTTCTTCTATTCTAGGTATTAAAGGTGAGGATTTTCCAAAGAAGATTTCAGGTGGGGCGAATCTATTAATATATGGAGTACGCCTGGCTTGGAGAAGAGCAAAGGGGAGAAGTTCTATCCAGGTCCCACCAGTTTCTAATCCTAACTTGACTAATGTCTCTTTTAGGGTCCGATTCATTCGCTTTACTTGGCCGGAACTTTGGGGCCGGTAGGCGCAGTGGAGTTTCCATCGCAAATTTAGGTAGCTAGCCAATTGTTGTGATACCTTTGCTATGAAGGCTGGCCTGTCATCCGACCCTAAAGTTCTGGGGAGACCAAATCGAGGGAGGATTTCTTGTAGTAGTTTCTTAGTAACTACTAAGGCAGTCTCTTTCCTGGTAGGGAAGGCCTCTACCCATCTTGAAAAGGTGTCTATAAAAACAAGTAAATATTTGTAGCCCCCCACAGTCGGGGATACCTCAGTGAAATCGACTTCCCAGTGGTTCCTCCGGATAAGTTCCTCTTTCTCTATGCCTTGGTTCTTCTATCTTCCCTTTCTTTGGATTAACTTGGGCACAAGCCGAGTATCGTGAGGCAATCTCTTCCGCAGTTTTTCTCCCTTCTAACAAGCGAAAGTAGGGGTCTAAAGCTTGGAGCATCTTAGTTCACCCTAGGTGTGTGGTTTGGTGTAATTGGTGGAGGAGAGTCCTTCCAAGGGCCTGTGAGAGCCTGATTTTAACATCTGGGGTCACCCACCACCCCTCTTGGTTCCTAGTGACTCCCTTATCTTGAAAATACATGTTCTCTTCCACTGTATAGGTTGGAGATGGAGGCAGTTCTGGGTAAGGAACAACAGTCAGTAGATGTGATAGGGGCCCCACTGGCCTTGTGGCCGCTGTTCTTGCCTCTGCATCGGCTCGTTGGTTTCCCTCAGCCTCGGGACTATTCCCTTTTTGATGCCCTTTACAATGAACCTTAGGCATCTATATGGTTTCAAGTAAGGCTAAGATCTCCTCCTTGTTCTTGATGTCCTTCCCAGCTGAAGTCAGAAGCCCTCTTTCCTTGTAGATGGCTCCATGTACATGTGCAGTGGCAAGGGCGTATCAGCTGTCTGTGTATATTGTGACTGCCTTATCCTTTCCCCATCTTAGTGCCTCAGTGAGGGTGATGAGTTCGGCCTTTTGAGCAGAAGTCCCATGGCGAAGAGATTGTGACCAGATGGTGCCAGTTAGAGTTACGACCGCTGTCCCAGCATACCTCCTTCCTTCCTGCATGAAGCTGCTCCCGTCCATGAACAGAACTTCATTGGCCTCAGGCAGAGGGGAGTCTTTGAGGTCTGGCTGCGAGGAACACACAGCGTCAGTGAAATCTATGCAGTCATGAACGGGGGTCTCGGGGTCTGGATCTGGCAACAGATCAGTTTGATGACAGTAGCTTTGGAGAAGTTGATCTTTGGCTGGTCAAGGAGGAGAGCCTGGTATTGAGTGATTCTGGAGTTAGTCATCCATCGTTCTGGGTTACTGCAGAGAAGGGCGTCTACTGTGCGAGGGGCAGTAATGTCTAGATTCTGCCCAAGGATGAGTTTGTCAGCTTCTTTGACTAGGAGAGCCGTCACTGCTATGGCTCGTAGGCAGGGTGGCCACCTGGAGGCCACTGAGTCTGGAGTCTAGTCTCTGATAGATAGGCTACTGGTCAGCGCCATGGGCCTAGCGTTTGGGTTAGGACCCCTTTGGCGATTCCCTTGGTCTCACTCACAAAAAGATGAAATCCCTGGGTGATGTCCAGAAGAGCAAGGGCTGGGGCTGATATGAATGCCTGCTTGAGGAGGTCAAAGGCCTTCTGTTCTGTTTCTGTCAAGTGAGGGGCTGATTTCCTCCTGTAGCTGAGTACAAGGGCTTTGCGATCTCTGCGAACCCAGGAATCCAAAGTCTGCAATAGCCCGCTGCCCCGAGGAATTCTCTTACCTGTCTCTTGGTGGTGGGTATGGGAATCTGGAGAATGGTTTCAATCCTCTGCTAGGAGAGAGTCCGTTTTCCTTTTTTGAGGGTAAACCTGAGGTAGGCCACTGACTGGGTGCACAGCTGGGCTTTCTTAGCGGAGACTCGGTGCCCGTATGCCTCTAGGGTGCTGAGTAAGTCCCTGGTTGCCGTGAGACAGATCTCCTTGGTTTCAGCTGCTAATAGTAAATCATCAACATACTAGAGTAATGTGCAGTCAAGATTACGTTGACACAAGGGACGGAGATCTGCACTTAGGGCCTCATCGAATAAGGTAGGAGAATTTTTGAATCCTTGCAGTAAACATGTCCAGGTTAGTTGGCTTGAGAATCCCTCCTCTGGGTCTGTCTTCTCAAAGGCAAAGATGGGCTGGCTGCTGGGGGCTAGGGGAACGTTGAAGAAAGCATCTTTTAAATCTAATACAGTATAAACAGTTCTCTCAGGGAGTAGCAAGCTTAAGAGAGTGTACGGGTTGGGTACAGTAGAGTGGATGGTTTCAACCCTCTTGTTCTCTTAAGTCTCGTACTGGCTGGTAATCCTGAGTACCAGGCTTCTGGACTGGGAGCAAGGAGTGTTCCATGGCGATTGGCATGGCATGAGAATCCCCGCTTCCTGCAGCCTCTGGATATGCTTCCTTATACCAATTTTGGGGTCGCGGTAGCGGTTAAGCTCACCACTACTGGGGCTTGGTGCCTAGCCAACCCTGGGGCATTGCTTTCGGCCCATACCCCTGGATATTCTATCAGGAGTCTGTCTAGTAAGGGCCTCGTGGATGGGTCTGCATTTCCTTCCTTCTCGTAGAGGAGGTACTCTTCAGATAGAGGACAGGTAACTAAGATAGTTGACAGGGCAGACATGGACATCTGAGGTGTACTATCTCCAAATGTGATAGTAGCCCTTAGCTTTTGGAGTAGGTCTCTACCAAGAAGTGGGGCCAGACATTCTGGAATTATGAGGAAAGAATGGGTCACTACCCCTCGCCCCAAATCTACAGTCCTTACAGTGGTCCATGGGTATTCTTGTGTTTTGCCCGTGGCCCCTTGGATGGTGGTCTTTTGTTTGGAGATTGGTCCCCCTGGGTCGAGTAACACTGAGTGGGTAGCCCCTGTGTCCACCAGGAAGTTAACAATTTTGCCCCCAATTTTTAAGGCTACCCTGGCCTCCTGGGGGCTTAGTGTGCAAGAGCCCTGGCCCTGTCAGTCCTCTTCCTCAGGAACGAGGATTTTAGTCTTGCAGTTTTCCTGGTCCTTTGCGTTTTTCTCAGGACATTCATTTTTCCAATGGCCTTTCTTGTAATAGGCACATTGATTTTTTCCTAGGGGTGTGTGACCCTCACGTGGGCCTTTTTCCGATCTCCCTTGTCGTGCCCTAGTCTTCCCTGGTCTCTCCTCCTGCATGGCTGCTACCATTATTTTAACTATATGTTTGGGGTCATCCGGTGCCTCCCTGTAGTTGAACACCTTCTGGGCTATTTCAACAAGTTGGGACAGGTTCATCCCTGCAAAACCTTCTAATTTTTGCAGTTTCCGCCGGATATCAGGGGCTGCCTGAGTAGCAAAGGCTACATTAATTGTCC
>NW_011888821.1:3598241-3598541 GCF_000151845.1 Pteropus vampyrus | reverse complement strand
TTGGGACAGGTTCATCCCTGCAAAACCTTCTAATTTTTGCAGTTTCCGCCGGATATCAGGGGCTGCCTGAGTAGCAAAGGCTACATTAATTGTCCCCTGATTCTCAGGGGCCTCAGGATCAGTGGGTGTGTATACCCAGTACGCCTCCTGTAGTCGTTCAAGAAACGCTCCGGGGGATTCCTGAGGTCCCGGTATAACTTCAGTTACCTTAGAAAGGTTAGTGGCTGATGAGCAGCCATCCTAATTCCCTCAATTAGAATCTGGTGGTACCGATCTAATGCCGTTCTCCCTGCCTGAGAA
>NW_011888821.1:3591707-3598191 GCF_000151845.1 Pteropus vampyrus | reverse complement strand
TTGGGACAGGTTCATCCCTGCAAAACCTTCTAATTTTTGCAGTTTCCGCCGGATATCAGGGGCTGCCTGAGTAGCAAAGGCTACATTAATTGTCCGCTGGTTCTCAGGGGCCTCAGGATCAGTGGGTGTGTATACCCAGTACGCCTCCTGTAGTCGTTCAAGAAACTCTCCGGGGGATTCCTGAGGTCCCGGTATAACTTCAGTTACCTTAGAAAGGTTAGTGGCTGACGAGCAGCCATCCTAATTCCCTCAATTAGAATCTGGTGGTACCGATCTAATGCCGTTCTCCCTGCCTGAGAATTGTGTCCCCAGTCTGGGCGGGTGGAGGGAAATTCTTCCTCAATCTGTTCCCCTGCTTCCTCAACTTTCCTCCCTCCTGCAGCTATCTTTTGTGTTTTGGCCTGAATGCATCCTCCTTCCTCCGTGGTGAAGAGGGTAAATAAAAGCTGTTGACAATCATCCCAGGTTGGGCCGTGAGTCTGAAAGACACTTTCTAAGAGTCCCATTAATGCCTGGGGTTTCTCAGAGAAAGGCGGATTTTGTGCCTTCCAGTTGTACAGGTCACTAGTCAAGAAAGGCACGTAAATCATAAAGGGCCTGTCTGTGTGATGTTCCTGGGGTGGTGGTATTGGCTGGTGCCCCGCCCGGAGCAGGAACAAGAGGCCCATAGGGGTTACCTGCCTGTGTCTGAGGAGGTGAGGTGGTGCTACTTGGCTTCTGTTGTCCTGGATTATAGGGTGGGGGAAGGTCACTGTCCTCCGATGGAGATTGGAGGACTGAGGAATTGGGCTGTCTTAGAGATTCAGTTGCTGTATGTTTCAGGGTGCCCACAACTAAGACTCATGCCCCTAGAGAAAGGGCACACCAGCGGAGCCAAGGAGCGGGGTTCTGAACAAGGTTTAACCATTGATCAATATAGGGAAACTGATTGAGATGTTCCGGGTCTCCCCTGACAATCTTCCAAACATTCCTCCTTAAACCCCTGTCAAAAGAACCCTCCAGAGGCCAGTTTACACCAAAAGATGGCCACTCAGCTTTACACAATGCTTTTAGTCTGCCTGGAGAAAACTTTATACCATAGTCAGCTCCCTCTACAAACCCTTCTTTGAAATGTCGCAGGAGACACCCCAAGGGTGTCATCTGTGAACTTGGGCCTCCCCCCATCACTTGTGCAGAAAACACAAGACAGACACTCAGACAAGAACAGTTACTGGGGTGTAGGTGGACCTGGAGAGGTCTGCCACCTACAAACCAGACAAGACCAAAGACAATAGACAGAACCCAATGACAGGGTACAGGAGGCAGCGTCCCGTGGCCTGGCCACAGTCCAGGAGATATCACTGTGTCCAGTCTCTCCACAGGCCCCCAACGACCGGTCAACAGAAAGATACCTTTTTATTCAGACGCCGAGGCCTTGGAGATTCCTGGCGGGATCAGGAACAAAGAGTGTGTCCTAGAGGTTGCGTCCTTGACAATTGTGTTGACCTTGTCACAGCGTTCAAGGGCCCTGGAACGTCTCAGGTTGGCCACCCCTTTGAGTTCATAACAGGGACAGCAACCGCTTCGGGGACTGGTTTGGTCTTAGATCTCAGGGCCACTCCCTGAGATCTCACTGGGGCCTCCAAATGTTATAGCCGCCAGCCCCTGATAGACACATGGACCACCAGAAATCAGTGAGTTATAGGAAACACACTCTTTATTCAGCCAGCTGCGTCTGCCAAGGGTATGCAGACCCCGAATCAAGCAGCTCCGAGATGCAGAGGTACAGGGTATTTAAGCCCTAAACCCACATCTTTCATCCTGTTTGAACACAAGTCTATTTTTCTTCTTTTTACTAACTATCAACCCACAGGTCGGTTGTATAAGCCGGGGTACAGAAGCAGAAAGCTTATTGTTAGAGCGTTATGTTCCCATGGGCAATAGCCAAGCAGTAATTTTTCAGCCAGCACAATATTATATAAGCTTCAGTTACCTGGCTACCTTCTGGGCCCTCACATTCATATTGAGCCCCAGTACATATGAAATTTAAGGTTTTTTTTCCCCCTCTTGTTAATCTATCTTATGTCAATTTGATTATCAGAGCAGCCAAAGAACCTAGAAGGGTAGAAGGAAAAATTTTCCTCCCCAACAGGAAGCAAGAATTTGTTCTTTTCCTAGACCTTACTTCTCATGTGGTGCTTGCAACAGAACGAGCATCTTGTTGCCCTGAATGTGACTCTAGTATGTGAAAAGCAGCCATTTCTGTTTGGCATGCCTCTAGCACAAGCTAAGCACTTTAGTGTGTATGAAAGTACAACCTAATCTAAAGTTGGAGAAAAGACTTTCTGTGTTGTTTTGATGTCCTAGGGTGGGACATCATGGAACTTGATGTGGAAGGGGAGAGTTGGTCACCATCCCAGGGTCCGCTCCCAGCACTCCTGCCCCCTTGGCATATTTAATTGTGTTACCCTACCCAGTGCCTGCCTGTGAAACCACCAAGAATGGACCCATGTCCCAGGGCCTAGTGGGTCCTATAGAGCACCTTGTCTTCTCTCCAGGCCATGGACACTTCCCAGTCTCGGCTACAGATTCAGTCAACTACACTCAAAGCTTATGCCTATCAGTAGAAACACCTCTGGCAATGACCATGAATGACTATTACTTCCTGGAATGGGCTGTTCTGACTGTCTAGACAAATAGCCATCTCCCTTCTGCCTTTAGTGAATATAATCTGCAGTCTGGGTTGGCCATTCCAAGTTTTCCAAGACGCTCTCTCAGGATCCACAGCCATCCTTGGGCCTGGAGGTGGTGGTTGTCCATGGTACATGATACTACAGCTTCATGTAGGGTTCATATGGGGTTCATTTCTGGGTTGGGGAATTAGTGAACAGGTGAGTTCCACATGGAATTTTTCACCCCGTTAGACTAAATAGCCAGTGAAGTGTCTCAAGTCTTAGAATATAAGCAAACGAGTCTAGCTGTCTTAATCGGAGTGGTTTTAGACAATAGAATTGCTCCTTACTATCTCTTGGCCAGCCAAGAGGTGAGCTGTATCTTGAACAAACTGTGTTGTGTTTAGGTTAACACTGGTGGCAAGGTAGAACAATCAGACCCCTATAGATAGAAAGAAGTAGACTAAGGTGCCCTGATCAGCAGTCTGGAACCTCTTCTCTTGGCTATTTCTGGAATCATTTCGTCTATGGTTTTCAGGTGTTATTCATGATCTTCTTTTTCCAACTTGCTGTTCTAACCATCCTTCAGAGTGTCCTACAGCAAAGCCAGAGACTAGTATTACAATCCGTATGGATTCGACAGGTACAGGTACAAGTCTACGAGTGGAGTGAAATGTGATACATAGAAGCTAGCCTTCGAAATCGGGATGGACAGAGAGGCAAGGATTAACTTGTCTGACGATTGCTTCCCTGAAGACTGGCCTCCTAGGGAGGAAGTTGGCTTCCAGTTGAAAGAGTCTACTTGGGTTACAGAATCTGGTTAAAGCTGAGAGTGAAAAGAATAAACATTCTGGTACAATGTTGATATGGTAGAACAGGGCCGAAGTGGTATGTCATAGCAAATGGCTGTATCCACAAGATGTGGACCACACCCCAAGGTGACATCAGGGGATGCTGATGCATCCTCACACACAGAGCTGGTAAGCCCTAGACTCTTACCTGCCTCTGCTAGGTCTGTGTTCTGCCCCATATGGTGATGGGAAGTTAAGGGGAGAGGGGTCACACACTTAACACTGTCCTATCTCTGTTATTTCCTCCAATAAATACTGTTCCAGACTTGGTGCATGCACTGTCAGCCATCCACCCCATTTGCTCAATAATACGCATAAAATCACATCTCATCTTCATCCTGAATTCCTGGCATTCCAGAACCAGTCAAGACCTGTCTAACCTTTCCTATGAACGAGAAATGGTGTGAGATGTTTCTTCCAAATGAATTAAGTAGAAAAACAGTGAAAAGAACATGTTCACATGGCATCAAAAAAAAAAAATTTAAAAGAAGAAAAGGGTGCAGAATCAGCTGGGTCATTTGATGACTTAATAGAATGAAAGACTTTTGTTTATTACCTGTATATTCTAGATGGAACTGAGGGGCAATATATGGTAAATGCAAGGACAGCATTTCTCCCTCATTCACGTGTAATATGAACAAAAGTACTTTTACAAAGCTTTCTACGAATATTTAATTTTTTTTGTTCCAATGTATTTTAGAGCAGGGGTCCCCAATCCCCAGGCCACGGACTGGTACAAGTTCATGGCCTGTTAGGAACCAGGCTGCGCAGCAGGAGGTGAGTGGAGGGCAAATGAGTGAAGCTTCATCTGTATTTGCAGCCGCTCCCCAGCGCCAGCATCACCGCCTCAGCTCCACCTCAGATCATCAGGCATTAGATTCTCATTGGAGCACCAGTTCCTGATGGCAGAGTTTGGAGGCTGCTGGTCTATAGAATTTTACAGTTAAAAGTTAAACCATTATGTCATTGAACCTTATTGCTTGCTGTCTGGCACCCATTCCTTTCTATTGGCATCTATCCACTAGATTTCCTTGAACAAAATTAGCCAAACAGTTCAGATAGGACTGATCCCACCTACAGATTCGGGGGTGGTACCTGATCAGTTTAAGGCAATCAGCAGAAACAGTTATATTCCCCAAGACTAGGCTGTCTTAAGATGTGACCAGATTTGGGCCTAAGAAAGGTAATGAGATGCTGACAAATTCTGGGAAAGATGTTTCTTCTAATAGGGACAAAGTATATAGCCCTGGAACTCCTGGCTGCCATCTTTTGACCATACTGGGAGCCAGCTGTAGGGAGGGAAAATGTCCTTCTACCTTCTTAGGTCCTGTAGCTGAGCCTAAGGATTATATTCACAGAAGACAGATTAACAGGAGAAAAGCATACAGATTTTAAGTAATAGTTTTGTGTGTACATGGGAGTCTTCAAAAGGAAAATGGAGACCCAAAGAAGTCATTAGACTCAAAAGCTTATGAAAAACAAGAAATCGGGATGTAACAAGAGATGAAGGGGCTTTGGCTAGAGGCAATAAACTGTGGAACAATGACTAGGAAATATATGGGAGAAACATGGAAGATAAGGGTTATGTTAACAGATTGGTTTGGACAGATCCGTTTCAGGTATTGACTCCTAAGATGTCATAAGATGTGATAAGAATGTCCTTTCCTTCCTGATGCAGAGAGGGTCCCTTTCTCAGGGGAAACTTCATGAGTTGTTTTTAAGTAGAAAGGGGGAGGTCAGAGGGCCCTTCCTGCAGCTGCTACTTCTCAGGTATATTCAGCTCAAGGTAATCAACATGATAGAGTGGCATATTTTGGGGTGGCATGTTCTGAACCCCTTTACAGCCTTCATTTGAAGCTAGTTTTAGAGAAGGTGAAGAGGGTCAGAAAGAAATCAGGTTGTAGGCGACATGGCTAAGCTGCTATATAAGGTCTCAGCTGAAGTCTGCTCTATTGCTGGGCTTAATAATTTTGTGGGGCAATATATTCTCATTATTTTCTATGACAATGAATATGGATCTCCATTGCTTGCTACTCAGAGGACAGATATAGCCTTTATGTTTAATGTAATGATAAGAAAACCACTAGAAAGAGATCAAGAAAAAAGTCAGAAAGCCAAGGAAATTATAATTCAAATTTGAATGTGTGCTATTACATCTATGTTGTATTAGAGTAAAAAATGCTGCAAGTAGAGTTGTTTGATAGGAAAGATTTTATATGTGTTTAACAGGTTTTAGTTTTCACAATGGTGTATTTATCAAAGAAGCCAGGACGGGAAAGTAGCTGGGGATGTAAAGAGGGATATGTGTTGAGAAGATTAAAAATAGTCCAAAAACTGAGAAAAGGCCAAGTTACATTGTGTAGATATCTGGTAACGAACTTGAGCAATTTGTTGATAGAAGTGGAATTTGTTGTTTGATGCCTTTGTTGATTGGTGAAATATCTGATTAACAGCAATCTGTGAGTTAGAATTTGCCCCAAACATCTAATAAAGGTCATGATTTTTATGGCCTAACAATCTTTAACGGGCTTTGTGACTAGATTCACAATCTTTAACCAGGGATCCCTTTCTGGAACCTAACCTTGCAATATAATCCCCACCTTTTTTTTGTTAAGACCTCCTTCTCTAAGAGCACTCTTTTTTTCTTTTTTTTTAATTGAGGTATAACTAACATTAGTTTCAGGTGTATAATATAATGATCTGATATTTGTAAACATTGTGAAATAATCACCACAATAAGTCTAGTTGACATCGATCACCTTACATAGTTTCTTCTTATGATGAGAACTTTTAAGATCTACTCTCTTAGCAACTTTCTAATATGCGATACAGCATTATTAACTATGGTCACTAAGTTGTAAATTACATCCTTGACTTATTTTATAACCAGAACTTTGTACCCTTTTGACCGACCCGGCTCCCCCCACTTCTGGCAACCACTGATCTACTGATCTGTATTTATGAGATTTTTTTTTTTTTTTT
>NW_011888821.1:3587832-3591657 GCF_000151845.1 Pteropus vampyrus | reverse complement strand
ATCTCCATTGCTTGCTACTCAGAGGACAGATATAGCCTTTATGTTTAATGTAATGATAAGAAAACCACTAGAAAGAGATCAAGAAAAAAGTCAGAAAGCCAAGGAAATTATAATTCAAATTTGAATGTGTGCTATTACATCTATGTTGTATTAGAGTAAAAAATGCTGCAAGTAGAGTTGTTTGATAGGAAAGATTTTATATGTGTTTAACAGGTTTTAGTTTTCACAATGGTGTATTTATCAAAGAAGCCAGGACGGGAAAGTAGCTGGGGATGTAAAGAGGGATATGTGTTGAGAAGATTAAAAATAGTCCAAAAACTGAGAAAAGGCCAAGTTACATTGTGTAGATATCTGGTAACGAACTTGAGCAATTTGTTGATAGAAGTGGAATTTGTTGTTTGATGCCTTTGTTGATTGGTGAAATATCTGATTAACAGCAATCTGTGAGTTAGAATTTGCCCCAAACATCTAATAAAGGTCATGATTTTTATGGCCTAACAATCTTTAACGGGCTTTGTGACTAGATTCACAATCTTTAACCAGGGATCCCTTTCTGGAACCTAACCTTGCAATATAATCCCCACCTTTTTTTTGTTAAGACCTCCTTCTCTAAGAGCACTCTTTTTTTCTTTTTTTTTAATTGAGGTATAACTAACATTAGTTTCAGGTGTATAATATAATGATCTGATATTTGTATACATTGTGAAATAATCACCACAATAAGTCTAGTTGACATCGATCACCTTACATAGTTTCTTCTTATGATGAGAACTTTTAAGATCTACTCTCTTAGCAACTTTCTAATATGCGATACAGCATTATTAACTATGGTCACTAAGTTGTAAATTACATCCTTGACTTATTTTATAACCAGAACTTTGTACCCTTTTGACCGACCCGGCTCCCCCCACTTCTGGCAACCACTGATCTACTGATCTGTATTTATGAGATTTTTTTTTTTTTTTTTTTGAGATTCCACATATGAGATCATACTGTATTTGTCTTTCTCTTTCTGAGTCTTTTTACTTAGCATTAACACCTACAAGGTCTATCCATGTTGTTGCAAATGGCAGGATTTCCTTCTTTCTTAAGGCTGAATAATACTTTTGCTTTCGTTGGTTCCACTGCAATGGTGACACATGATTTATAGTAGTTTGTAAGAATGACTGCAACAATTCCTCTCTTCCCTGTATATATGCGCATTTGCAATAGGACATTCTCTGCATCTAAAGATGAAGTCTATTTCTCTTCCCCTAAACTTGGATTGGCCTATGACTTGCCTTGTTAAATACAGAATGTGGTGGAAGGGATGTAGTACAACTTTGGAGCCCAGGCCTCAGGAGGTCTTACAGCTTCTGCCTTTGCCGTTTTGGAACACTGTCCTGAGACAACCAGTAAGGAAGTGGAGCCTGCAGTGGGATGAGAGGCCACGAGGAGGAGGATGAATAAAGATGTCTCAGCTGACAGTAGCGCCAATTGCCAGACATGTGAGGGAGGCCATCTTAGACTATCCAGTTGAATGCAGCCACATGAGTGACCCCAGGTGAGACCAACTGAAAGATTTGCCCAACCATTTCACAAAAGTATGACAAATCATAAATCATCGCTGTTTTAAACCATTAAGTTTTAGGGTGGCTACTAGATATGATTTAAAACTTGAAGAAATAAACTTCATATTATCCAGTGTAATCTATCCTCTGAGCCTTTTAGGCTCCGAACCTCAGAGCCTAAAGGAGAATCGTCATCGGTATAAATAAAAATAGGCTTTGAATTGCAGTAGTCCCCCCTTATCCTCAGGGGATACATTTCAAGATATATATGGATGCCGAAAACTGGACAGTACTGAACTGCATACATATATAGTGTATTTCTTCCTATATAGTTATGTGCTATAAAATGACATTTCAGTGAGTGATAGACCTCATATATGACGGTGGTCCCATAAAATTATAGTGGAGCTGAAAAATCCCTAGTGTCTCATGACATAGTCATCATAATGTCGTAGTGCAACTCATTACTCATGCATTTGTGGTGATGCTGGTGTAAACAATCTTGTACTGTCAGTCGTATATAAGTACAGCATGTACAATATGTACAGTACATAATATGTGGTAGTAAATGAGTGTATTACTGGTTTCATATTTCTTATACTACACTTTTATATTATGTTAGAGTGTGCTCTTTTTATTCATAAAAAAGTTTTCTACAAAACAGTGTGGCGTGTTTCACTGGCAGCAGCCTAATACATCCCGTGTGTACCCCATCTCTTGGTCGCATCATTTTCTCTAAATCTCATATTGTACAATAACATGTTGTACAGGCTTGTAACCTAGAAGCAATAGGCTGCACCAAGTAGCCTGGGTGTGTAACAGGCTACACCATATAGGTTGTATAGATATACTCTGTGATGCTTGCACGACGATGAAGTCACCTAACGATGCATTTCTCAGAACGTATCCCTGACGCTGTTGTAGCTCCCAGCCCCCGATAGACACACGGACCACCAGAAATCAGTGAGTTATAGGAAACACACTCTTTATTCAGCCAGCTGGGTCTGCCAGGGGTACGCAGACCCCAAATTAAACAGCCCCGAAATGTAGAGGTACAGAGTTTTTAAGCCCTAAACCCCATTCCTCATTCTGTCTGAACACAAAAGTCTATTTTTCTTCTATTTACTAACTGTCAACCCACAGGTCGGGTGTGCAAGCGGGGGTACAGAAGCAGAAAGCTTATTGTTAGAATGTTATGTTCCCATGGGTGATAGCCTATGTTCCCATGGGTGATAGCCTATGTTCCCATGGATGATAGCCAAGCAGAAATTTTCCAGGCAGCACAACGTTAAGCGGCGTGTGACTGTACATACATACCGTTTTACTTAAAGGAAGCACTTTACAGCTTCTCTTTGGTATATTCGAATTGCCATCATCACCACTTTTGCTCCTTGGGGCCATTATTAAATAAAATCAGAGTTGTTTGAACACAAGCACTGTGATACCGCGACAGTCGATCTGATGACTGAGAGGGCTACAAAGTGACTAAAGGGCAGGGAGCATGTATTCAGCGTGGAGAATGCTGGACAAAGGGATGATTCACATCCTGGGAGGGACAGAATGGAATGGCAGGAGATTTAATCATGTTACTCAGAACAATGCACAAATCAAAACTTACGACTTGTTTATTTTTAGAATTTTCTATTTAATATTTTCAGACCATGGTGGACCACAGGTAACTGAAACCACAAAAGCGAAGCTGTGAATAAAGGAGGACTGCTGTACTTGTTTGCTTCATTGTGCAGAAAAATTTCACCAAACATGGAGGGTGTGTTTAAGATAGTCTGGCGAGTGTAAGGGAAGAAAAATACATTTTCCCTCTATCCATCTTAGATTCTCTATCTGGGGCCCTATAAATTAGACTGACGAAAGACAGATTAACAAATCAAACAGAAGTTTCTTTGCATTGCAGTGCACATACCCATGGGAGTACTCAGAGATGTGTAGCTTTAAAGGTGGTTAGAATTTGGGGTCTAGATCTCTCACTTAGGGGAAGGAGAAGAGGGAGAAAGTAGTATATTTACAGAAAAGCAAATGACTTTTTGAAAGATGCATGGGCTGGCCCTTAGGAGACTAGATGAGAGATAGGCTAGTCTTGTGACAATGTCTGTTTGGGTGTGGTAGCTACTTCTTATCCCAGGAGATTAGAGTGGCTTCTGGAGAGGAGATTTAGGACAATTGAGGTTTTCTTTTTGTTTGTTTGTTTGCTTGTTTGTTTGTTTTTGAGGCTCAGCTTTTAGGTAGATAAGGGATTTCAAGAACTCAAATGCTATTG
>NW_011888821.1:3575157-3586457 GCF_000151845.1 Pteropus vampyrus | reverse complement strand
CCCCAACTTCCCTAAACACCTGTTTTTGACTATTTTTGTACAGAGAAAATCAGAATTGACAAAAGTCTATAGTTATGACTATAGATTTAATTGTCAATAACTAGTTCTGGAGAGTCTCTGTGGGAATACCCCCTAACCAGACAAAAAACCTGCCTGCCAACAGGAATTCAGTAGTGGCCATTTTAAAGGTAAAGTCTGTAGAAAGATATTAAAGTTGAAGAATATACATCACCACCACCACAGCCCCAACAACAAAAAGTTTAAGTGATCTTTTAATGGAAGAGGACTGAGACACAAGCCAGAGTGGCTTAAGCAATAAATATAGAATTTTTGACTCACATAACTGAAAAATCTCGCTGTTCTGTATTCAGGCACAGCTGGATCTAGGTGCTAGAATGGTGTGATCATATAACCTTTTCACTCTCCTTCCTCCCTCCTTTTTCCATTTTTTTTTCTGGCTTGACTTTTATCATTTATTTTATTCAACAAATATCTATTGAGTTTAGATGTGGCAGGCACTGGAAATATTTCAGTGAACAAGACTGACAGGGTTCCTCATTCTCATGGGAGTCATGTTCTGTTAGGAAAGGACAATAAATTAGTGAATGGACAGATATACTTACAGTATTCTTACAATTACGACAAAAACAAATGAGGAGCTGAGACAGGGGCAAGGGCTGTGGGGAGACTTATGGTATCCAGAGTGGCCAGGACGGCCTTTCTGTAGAAGTGAGATTTCCTGCCACCTGATGGGAGAGTAGAAGTCGGCCATGCAAGTTTTAGGGCAGGGCCGGGGAGAGCATTCCAAACAGAAGCAACAGCTATGCAGAGGTAGACAAAACCTTCCAATGATGAAAAACTGGTTCAGAGGAGACTGGTCCAAGGTAGAATTGGCCAGAGAGCCAGGGGCCAGGTTATGGAGTTAGGCTAAAACAGGGAGCCGGTAGGGATGGGTTTTGTGAAAGGGGATTGATTTACGTAGATAATGATTTTTCTTGTTGAAGATGGTGCTTGTTGCTGCATGAAGAATGGAATGGAATAGGGTGGAAACAGAAGGCTTTCCTGATTATATCAGCCAAAAGATATAGTCAGGACTTCTACCTACCTTAGCTTGTTACACAAGAACATTGGGGGAACTCACTATACCGTGGTGCAGTAGTCCACTCTACAAAGGGAAATGATCGTCATGGCAACAAACAACACACTCATCATCCTACTCCAATCAATAGACAACAAAAAGTATGTCATATTACACAATTTTCTGCTCACAGAGTGTGTTTTTTCACGTTTACTGACTTCGTACAATATAGCCATTTATCAAAATGTCAGAGGCCATTATCTTAAACAAGCAGGGTCCTAGGAAAGCTACTTGTTCTTATGAGCAGTGCATGAAGTCTTTTTCTAATTATAGCCCTTCTGAATTCCTTGTCCTTTCCTTTAAATAAAGTGTCTAGCCATATGTTCAAATGAGTAGTATTTTAAGTTTTATATCTTGCCTCATTTTCTTTGGAATCTGTCAATGTCAGAGCTTTTTACAGTGTTACTGTAAAAATGTACTGAACCTTGGTTGAGAAAACTGGCTTTTATGAAGATAAAGTAATTTTTAAAAGAGATTGTGTGGGAGTCTTTGTCCTGCTTGTAAAAATAGTGAAATCAGGCCTTTCGACTTATTCCCTACTTAGAATTGAGCTAGCTTTTTCAGTGTTGTGTTGACTGTTTTGTTTGAATTTTAATCCATTTTGTTTGCAGTTCAATATCATCTCATACTTTTAAGAAGTAAGGTCATATAATATTTCAGCCAGAAACAAGTGGAGTTGGAGAGAAGTAGGGGCTAAAATATATACGTTCAATATATATGAGAACGGAAACTGACATAATTTCCTGTCCATAAATTAAACCATACTGGGACCAGGAATATTTTTCCATGCTCATATTAAGTAATACAGAGATCAGGCATAAGACATGTAGCTACTGATTCCAGGAAATACTTGCTCTTGGAAGATAAGACTGTGAACCAGTGAAAATAGGTGACTCATCAAGATTTGCTTCAAGACTTTAGAATCACTTGGTCCACCTACCCAGAACTATTAGGTCATAAATTGTGCCCAATCCTAGATGGTTCCCTACCTTGCAAAACCTACATTAAAATTACCTAGCCCAGACCCTAAAATCTTATAAATACTCTTTGCTGATGAAGAGGATCAGAATGTGCCATCCCCAAAAAAGCCACTTTAGCATAAAGATTATCTTATACTGAAGTCAACTAGAATCAACAAATATAGGAAGAGTTCTCTCTCTATCTCCCTTTATCTGACTTGAAAGCAGAGCATAAATTTCCCTTTGAGGAAAGTGCCTTTTCCCTCCTCCAAGTACTAGGGAGAGAAAAGCGACTGACTCTTAGACTCATCATTATAGACCAGGAGTCTACACCAAGATAAATTTGCATAGACAGATCTTACTAAAATAACTCTTTTCTCCCATTAGTTCTCTCCAGATATGTCCTAGTCATTCCCCTGTAATTTTTTGTCCCCTGAAGCCCAAACCCTCTTTTCTTTGTTAAAAGAATGTACAAGCCCCTGAGTCTGTTTCTTTTAGTTTTCATCAATTCCGTGAATGCCCATGCACGTAAATATTAATAAAAATTGTGACTTTTTTTTTCTGTTAATCTGTCTTTTGCTAATTTAATTCACAGGTCCTCAGATAAAGAACATAAGAGGATAGAGGAAAAGTTTTTCCTCCCCAACATTACCAAGACTCTGTCAAGATGATGTTCTTCCTTACTGAAGTGAATCCAATAAACGTAGCTTTGTTTGGAGGTCCTTGGAGAATTGATAGCCAGCTTTTATATACTGTGTGTGTGTGTGTGTGTGTGTGTGTGTGTGTGTGTGTGTGTGTGTGTGTGTGTAAATCTAATAAAACACCCACCAAAATGTAGTGGTTCAAATGGTATGACTGCATAAAATGTGGGGGAGCATAATTATGAGGATTATTAAATTCCCTTTTGCATGATTTATCTTTCCATCTCAGTTGTGATCCATCTACACTTACAAATATGATCTAGCCTTACAAAGTTTATACTAAAAATGTGGTGGATTGATTGCAAAAACCACCACAATTCTTTATCTCTTCATCTAACAACCCCTTTACAGTGTAACTTCTCAGCTCTTCCCATCAAGAAATAGAGTCTGTTTCCCCAGCCCTTTAACCTGGGCTGGCCTAATGACTTGTTTTGGCCAATGGAATGCAGCAGAATTGAGAATGTGCCAGTTTGGACCTAGGGCTCAAGAGGGCCTTTCGGCTTTTGCTCTTTCTCTTGGAACCCTTTACTGTGTTATGTGAACAAGTTCAAGTTAGCCTGCTGGAGAATGAGAGAATATGTTGGGAAATGAGTCAAGGGACCTCAGCCTATAGCTAGCCCACTTTCCATCATGTGAGAGCCCAGCCTAGATCAGCAGAGCCACCTGCTGAACTCACATATAACACAGATGTATGTGTGAGGCCAGCTGAGAGCAGCAGAACCACCCAGCTGACTTATATAGATTCTAAATGCCTATTGTTTTAAGTCATTGAGTTTTGGGGTAGTTCGTTATGTGGCAGTAGCTAACTGATACATATAGCATGGAAGACACTATTGCCTAAAAACATTTATTTCCCTTCTTCTGATAACAGAATGCAAATTTAGCTCATATTCAGTGACCTCAGAGAAGGTAGGCAGTGGCCAGTCACATTATCCCACATTGCAGGCTACACCTAGGGATGGGCACATGAGTTATCCTGGTTCCTCATGGGACCAGCCCTACAGTCACTATGATGAGTCAAAGATGAGTATTTAAATCAAGACATGTATTAGTCCATTTAGGTTGCTATCACAGAATATCATAGACTGGATGGCTTAAAAAACATTTATTTCTCATCGTTCTAGAGGCTGGGAAGTCAAATATCAACGTGCTGGCAGATTTGGTGTCTGATGTGGGCTTGCTTCCACATTCATAGCAGGCACTGTCCTCACATGGCAGAAGAGAGAAGGGAGCTCTCTGGGCCTCTTTTATAAGGGCACTAATCCCATTCACAAGGGCTGCACCCTCTTGACCTAATTACCTCCCAAAGGCCCTTCCTCCAAATATCACATTAGGGTTTGGATTTCAACATACGAACTTTTTGGGGAAATAAACATTCGATTCATAACAATCAGTATTCTTCTCTAGGATTTTATATATGGAAGGTAGAAATGAGAAAAATATGAATGAGATGGGGCTAAGTCAGATGGATCTGTTTTAAAATAAAGCATGAAAGATGAATTTTACATCTGAGCATTTTGGAGAAAATTCATATCTGTGTAATAAGTTTACCACAACAGTGAATGTCACCTCCTTCAACATACAGACTGCATGAGTTAATAGTGAGCCCTTAGACTTCTGGGAAGAGAAATGCCATATTAAAAGCAAAATGACACATTATCATTTTTATGACTTCCACTGAAATTTTCTTTTTTGCCTGGATGAAAACCGTTGAAACAATGAGTGTTTATAATGGATGGGAGAATCAAGTCAAATGAACTCAACTCAGAGGAGATTTACAATGCTTTTGAAACCTTTGCAATAGACCCCATTTTATGCATTTTCTTTGAACTCTATCTTTCTGGGCCCTGTTTGCATACCGGTCTTACATCCATATTTTAGACTAAAGCTCCATCTTCTGGAGAAAAATCACACATAACAATGACTACTCCATGCATCGACAATGGTCAGACTTGATTTGGAAGTTCCTGAGACAGCGTTTTTTGTTATCCGAAGGATTTCTTTTCGGCAGCGAATTTTCCCCTCTTTGGAAAGAGTGTCATCTCAGCAGGGCAGTGAAACTAGATGCAAGCTATGGATCATGTCCCTTTTTTAAAAGAGTGCCTCAGAGTGTAGTTTCATCTTTATATGATTTCTGCAGCAGGAGACTGATTGGAATAATTACCCTTCACGGGGCATGTTCTTCCTTTGATCCCTCATAGCATTGAATAAGTACTGGGTATTATTTTTTTGCTCTCAAGAAAAATCAGTTTCTCTGCAGCTTTTGCTATATTTTATTCATGTGGTCTATTCTGAAGCTCCTAATTGAATACAAATATTGTAAGAAATATTTTACATTAATTTCATATTTTTGAGAGATTAAATGGTCAATTTTTTGTTTTGTTTTTACATAAACTTAATATTTTAAGAATAGTTTTAGATTTAAAGAAAAATTGTGACGGTAGTACAGACAGGTCCCCTATACCCTGCATTCAGTTTCCCCTGTTATTATCTTATATTGGTATGGCACATTAATGAACCAATAGCAATACATCATTATTAATCGAAGTCCATACTTGACTTAGATATCCTTACTGAGTGTCCTTTTTGTGTTCTAGGATCCCATCTAGGACACCTATTATGTTTAGTCATTATGTCTCCTTAGGTTCCTCTTGGCTATGACAGTTTCTCAAACATTTTTTTTTTTTCATTCGTTTTTAATGACAGTTTTGAGAAGTACTGGTCAGGTATTTTTTTAGAATATCTCTCTTTTGGGATTTGTCTCATGTTCTTCACATGATGGACTAGGGTTATGAGTTTCGGGGAGGAAAACCATAGAGGTAAAGCACTGTTTTTATCATATATTGACCTGTCACTATTGATGCTGACCTTGAAGTAGTGTTTGCCAGGTTTCTCACTGTAAAGTTATTCTTATAAATTTAAAGTCAGTGTAAAGTCTCTCTGTGACCTTGGGTCTCTGCTTTGTCGGGGAAGGAGAAGTGTAGTGCTCTGACTGCCGTCTGCCTTTATTTGGGGCTGTACTGCCAGGCTGCTCCTGGCCCTAGTGGAGAGGAGCAGCAGGTATGATGGGGTCCATTTGATTCAATCTATTTAATGCAGTCATAGGAAAAGGATGACCTGGGAGGACAATATGAAAAAGGATGTCAGGAAACTAGAGTTGGGATCCGTCTCTAGACTTGGAAATTCTTTTGTCGCAATCACCAATATTCTTAAAGGTCCTTTGGGTATCTTTGAGGAGGAAATGGAAAGAGGACTCCAGAGTCAGGAAATCTGAGTTCTACTCTAAAAGTTAAGGGGCCTTGGCAGAGACAGTAGTGTGAAAGAAAAACAGCAAAATGGAGTTGATATTGTCAAAAGAGTAGTCTCAGAGCCTGGATGCCCCAGGAAACGGAGCTCATACATTTCACCCCCACGTAAAACTGAACTTTTGAACTGAGCTAAACCACAGTGGCTATACCCTAAGAGTTGCTGGAACTAGCTCTGCATCACTGATCTCTCTCTTAAAAAAATAAATTTTTCACCTAGCAATAGACATAAGCAATTAATCACATATAGCATAGTGTAAATCTGCTTGCCAGCACCAATCACAATTCTTTCAAAGTAACTTGTGTAATCTTTTCGAAAGCCCCCTTTTTAATGTCTATATAAACTCTTGTTTCTTTCTTTCCCCCTCAGAATGTAGTTGGAGTTTCTACCCAAATTTGTATCTCTAGCATTTCAATTCCTAAAAGACCCCCAAATAAAGCTTTTGTTTGCCTTATTGTTCTTGGTCAAAATTGATTGACAATAACCTTCTCTGGACTTGGATGGAGAGGATCCTGAAAAATATTCATTAAATCACCTACTAAATGATTTCACATAGCTCATGTCACTGAATGAGCTAGGTAAGTCTCTGAAGTAGACCTTAAACCATAAAAAAAACAAAAAAAAACCAACAAAAAAAAAACCCAACCATAATGGCAAGATACATAAAACCAGCAATCGTGTATTGACTCTTACTATGTGGCGAATAGTGGGAGTTCAAAGTGACTAGACCCATCCTTTGGGCATTTGAAATCTAGATGGGAAGAGAAACAAATAGACAAATTATGGTATCATAAGAAATATATTTGGTTTTTGTCCTCTGTTGCTGACATAGAGCTTGTAAAACCCTTAGAATTTTGAGTGACAGGAATGTCTTTTTTTAATATTAAAAGTGTTTTTCCTTACAGTTGACATATATTAGTTTCAGGTGTATGACATAATGATTAGACATTTATATAACTTACGAGGTGATCACTCTGAGAAGTCTGGTACCCATCTGATACTGTACGTAGTTATTGTAGTGTTATTGCTTATGTTCCTTATGCTGTACTTTATAACCCTATGACTGTTTTTATAACTGGAAATTTGTTCATCCTAATCCCTTCTTCTTTTTCACCCAGCCTCCCAACCATCTCTCTCATCTGGCAACCATCAAAATGTTCTCTGTATCTATGAGTTTGTTTCTGTTTTGTTTATTTATTTTGTTTTTTAGATTCCTCATATAAGTGAAATCATATGGAATTTGTCTTTCTTGTTCTGACTTATTTCACTCAGTATAATACCCTCTAGATCCATCCATGTTGTCACAAATGGCAAGATTTCATTCTTTTTTATGGCTGAGTAATATTCCATTGCATATATGTATCACCTCTTCTTTATCCATTCGTTTATTGATAGACACTTGGGTTGCTTCCATATCTTGGCAGGAAGCTTTAGTTTATCTTAAAACTCCAGGGCGGGGGCTGGGGGCTGTTTGCAGGTATCTAGGATGGTTGGACGTCTTTACTGTGAGTGCTTGAAGGTATTTGGGCTGCAGTAAATTTCTGTCTCATTAGTATGAGCTCAGCAGAAAGAGAAATTAGAGCAGTAGATTATAGAAAAGGAAAATGTAGGCTTTTTGTCTCATTTATCCATCAAATTTGCTGACATCTCATTGTCTGAAGCAAATCATAAGGCCAAGTCTACCATCAATCAGGCTGGGAAATATGCCCCATTGATTGAAAGAAAGAGTATATTTTTGAATAATAATATAACAATAATTGATCACAGAGTTCTATAAGCTATAGTCCATGGGCCAAATCCAACATGCCACCTGTTTTTTAATGCTACCTATGAGCTAAGAGTGGTTTTTACATTTTTTTTCGGGTTGAAAAAAATAAGAATATTTCATGACATGTGAAAATTACATGACATTCAAATTTCAGTGTCCATAAGTAAAGTTTTATAGGGACAGAGCCCTGCCCATTTGTCGATATATTATCTATGGTGGTTTTTGCATTATAAGGGCAAAACTAAGTAGTTGTAACAAACCACACTACCCACAAAGCCTAAAATATTTACCCTCTGGTCCTTTACAGAAAAATTTTGGTTTATCACATTGTTGATGATAAAGTCACACACAAATATGAAATAAAATTTTTCACACACAAAAAAAACAACAACAAATTTACCTACATTCTCTCATTTTATTCTCATGAAAGCTTGTGTAGAGTTGATAAACTATAGTCAGCTATGAGCAACAGAGGAACAGAGGAATAGAGGCCTAGCCTAGAGACCGCCCAAAGAACACCCTATTGGTAGTTAGAGAATCCTTCCTGCATCTCCAGAGACAAAAGACGGGAGGGTCATAATCTATAACTGATTTAATCTGGCCACAGATATGTGTGTCTCTGTGTGTGTGTGTGTGTGTGTGTGTGTGTGTGTGTGCGCGCACTTGTGCATGTCGAAGGTACTACCCTAACCTGCCCACAACCTTAGCCTCATTATACTGTCTTTACAATACCATGTTTGTATATGTAATACAGGATATGTAATACAGGAAAAATAATAGATTAAGTAAAATCTGTTGCAAAATTTAAGTGGAAAACAATTGATTTCTTTGCCACTAATTTTAGTAAAATAAAAAATGAAAATCTTCAAGGAAAATCAAAATAATTGACCCATGTAGATCATTGATTATCGAATTAAACTGGCTTAATAAGATTTACTTTAAATAATGCTTTCTCATTGATAATTCATCCATGTTGATAGCATTCTGATCCAAACATTGTATTCGAAATATCCTTTGCATCAAATTCGTGTGTGTAAGAGGGTAAAAACATTTTCCAGCCCCTGAGTCTAGCTCTACCCTGACCATCCTTACTTTGTTCCTTAGTCTCTTTCATCCTCCAGTGTCCTGACTAACCCAGAAGATAATGAAGACATTTGATTTTCCATGGTTATATACTAAGTAGAAGTGGCAGATCATCCCAGAGTCTTGGGAATCAACTCTGAATCACTGCACTTTTAAAATTGAAAACTGAATAAAGATTCTGCCCTTATATATAATACCTGGTGTATAGTAGCTATTCAAAAATATTTGATGGGTGGGTGGGTGGGTGAATGGATGGATAGTTGGATGGATAAATGTATAGATAGATTTATTGGGGGGAAAAGCAACCTTTTATATCTAATTTTTGTCTTCTATCCTGGGCTTACAGTATGGTTTTAGGAGTTAAGTATGAAAATACCTAGATTATCCAATCTAACCAATAAAACAAAGTTCCTAGAGATATTAATAACTATGTTAGTGAGGACATCTCAGCTGCTTATGCTCTACACACCAAGAGAATCTGAGAGAAAGCTAATTCTTCACACAAAGGGGAGAGCAGGGTAGGCAGAGGCAGGCTCGAATTGGCTAGAGGGAGGCAGAAATTGTGGGTATGAACTTTGTAATGGCTAAAGGGTGAAGCTGAGGAAAAGTTCCTATATATTGGATGGAGATTTGTGAGGTCTGAATTTCCCACCACCACCAAAGAAGAAAGGACTCATGGGCTTTATCAGCCTATCCAGATATGCGGCCAATGAGGAATGGGGAGGTAAGGTCAAAGAAGTAGCACTCATCAAACACTAGAGTTGGACTCTGTTACCATTGTCACTGAATTTCAACTCAGTGACAATTATGAGAAGTTTTTATTTATTAAAGGCACATTTTGAGGTAGAAGATGGGTCAAGCCTAAAGCTGGCTGACCACATGGAAATAAGGATAGTTCCCCAGGGTGGGGGGCGGGCACGGGTTACTGCCAAGGAAGATAGAGAGTAAAAATCTGAGGGTGGGGGGGTGGCATTATATTAAGGCCTTGATAGGTGGTTACAAAGATGTTCCTAGGTGACTGGCACATGAGGTCATTTTGATTGACACGTGGCTGCTACATAATTCTTTGCCTAGTGCGCATGCGCTTACCTAGAATTCAGTCTGTTATAATTAGATTCATGAACTTCCAGGCACAAACATGGTATTGTAAAGACAGTATAATGAAGCTGAGGTTGTGGGCAGGTTAGGGTAGTACCTTTTGCACTATTATTTCTGCCAAGTCCTTTTTTCCTGGGATAAATTTAGCAAAGATACACATTTTGTGGAGAAAATTTCATTCTTTTGTCAATTTTTAATTACTAGTAAATTTGACCCTCTGTGATGTTTAGTTCTGTTATTTGCATTAATAATTACAGCTCTAATATTCATTATTAAATGAATAAAAGAATGATAGTTTGCATTTATTTCTGAGTCACTCCATGAGGAAATTGTAAGCCTTTGTAAGGCAGAGAAAGTTGGATATGAGGGGACATGGAGGTCTGGAAGGAAAAATTGTCTTCTGCCCTTATAGGTTCTTCCAACTGGTCTAATAATTAAATCGACATGCGACATATTAAAAAGGAAAAAAAAATCACCAAATTTAATTACATATGTATGTATGGGAACTCCACCCACACGAGAGGTTCAGAGACAGAAAGGTAAAATGAGGTATGTATAACATCCTGAGCTAAGGAATGAGGTAAGGCGCCTGAGTCTTCAGAGGGGAGGAGAGTAATTAAGAGGACGATAAGAGATGTTCAGTAATTAGAGTTTGCCCTGCCCTACAGATAGTTCAGAAAGTTATTTCTGCTGATAACTCTTACTATGGGCAAGGTCCCAATTTGAATTCTTTAGGGGAAGATAAAAGTTAATCTTGAGCTGGCAGGGTTTTGATTGCCTTTAACTCAAAATAATCCACATGCCAGAGTACACATTGGGGAGGCCTGTTCTGAACCCCTTTGTGGGGAAGGAATTTGCAAAGAAGGAAAGACACAGAGTAGGGAGAGAAATGAGGAGGACAAGTGGAAGACTCCAGAACTCATCTGATTTAAGGAGCTCTAGATTGGTTTTCAAGATGTCTCAGTTCAAGTTAGCCTTGGTTATAATTCTTTTCAGAAGAGAAAGGATAGAACTTCAGGCAGATAGACTTGGGCTCCAATTCTGGCTCTGCTGGTTACTCCCCACTTTGCCCATGGCAAGTCACCTAACCTGTTTGACTTCCGTTTTCTCATCTGTAAAGTGGAGATATTGAGAGTACCAATCTCATAGTTTAGCTGTGAAGATGAAAAGAGAGACTCCACATTGAGCAATGAACACAATTTTGGCATATAGCAAAAGCTTGGACAATTTGGTGGTAGAATAATCAT
>NW_011888821.1:3568107-3574347 GCF_000151845.1 Pteropus vampyrus | reverse complement strand
TATACTCCCTGCCCACACACATGCACAGCCTCCCCGCTTATCAACATTCCCCACCCGAGTTGTACACTTGTTACAAACCATGAGCATACATTGACATAATTATCCAAGGTCCATAGTTTACATTGGGCTTCACCCTTGGTGTTGTACATTACGTGGGTTTGGACAAATGTATAATGATATGTATCCACCATTATAGTATCATAATTTAGAAATTACAGAATTATTCCACTGCCTTCCAGCCACAACTTTTGCACATGCCAGTTGGCTCTTCCTAATCTCCCTTCATCCCTCCCTGTACCTGGCTAACTCTCATCCTTCTTAAGCATCATTCTCTCAGGGGAGCCACCTCTGCTGTCTCTGTTTGGGTTAAAACCATCTACCTGAGACTCTAATTCAGTACATATGAGACAAAACATTTGTTTGTGTGTCCGATAAATAACTGTCTCCCTTAGTTGACAATAATTTTAATGATTTTTTAATTTTTAAATTATAGTTGACATACAATAATATAGTAATTTCAGGTGTACAACAAAGTTATTAGACCTTTATATGTTATGAAGTGATCACTCCAATAAGTATAGTACCCCGCTGACAGCATAGCTAGTTATTTCAGTCTTATTGGCTATATTCCCTATGCTGTATTTTATATCCCCGTGACTGTGATAGCTCGTAATTTGCACGTCTTAATCCCTTCTCCCTTTTCATTCATCTTCCTAACCCTCTCCTATCTGGCAACCATCAAAATGTTTTCTATATCTATGAATCTGTTTCTATTTGGCTTGTTTATTTTGTTTTGTTTTGTTTTTAGATTCCTCATATAAGTGAAATCTTATGGTATTTGTCTTGCTCTGTTTGACTTATTTCACTTAGCATAATTCCCTCTAGGTCCATCCATCCATTTTGTCCCAAATGATAAAATTTTATTCTTTTTTTTTATGGCAAAGCAATATTCCAACAATAATTTCTTTGAGGACAGGGATCATGTTGGTTTTTGCTCCAACACTAAGTACCATGTCTTGAACATAATACATACTCAACAAATATTTGTTGAGTGCATGAATGTTGGCCAAAGCTAATTAATTCTGAATCTTATAGACTGGTATTTCTATTACATTATTCCAAATATCACTGTTCAGTGACATCCGAGGCCAGAAGGTCCCTATTCCAAAACACCTCTGAATCTTCATCTTTGTTTAAGATGCATGCATCTGAACGTATTCTTTACATTGGAGTTTATTCCTTTTGCCAACTTATGCTTTTTATTTACAAAGACCATTCAACTGAGATAAGATATAAGAAATAAAGAAACTGTGGAGTTTTTTTTTTTTTGTACCTATATTTTTCTTAGATTGAATTTTTCAGAAAAATGCTGAATATTTATAACAGCATTAACCAGCTTACTTATCACTAAGTGCTGGCTTTACAGGCTTCACCTGGATGATGCTACCCTTCACTCTCTTTCCGAGTTGTTTGGCCAAGAATTACCATCTAGGGTTTTGGACAAGAAAGGAAAATTGCCATCTTTTTTGGCATAAAGCTCTCATTTTTCCAGTGTATTAAAAAAGACATTATCCAGAGTAGGAGGATTCCTCAGAGTTGTTAAACACTCCAAGGCATACTTTTTGCACTATTTGTCCATAGTGCTTTGGGGCAGACATTAATCAAATTCTTGGCAGAGGTTTGTAGGATACTAATGTCAGTGGAGAATTTGATCCATTGTCTCCCTGAAGTAGAAGGAAAAGATACCAGACACACTGCCCAGCTAAATCTGAATGAATCTCGTGGTAACTTAAATGGAAAAGAGTAACCAGTTCCCCTGCATAGATGACGAAATTAACGAGGGGCAACCCCTGAGTATCTTTTTCCAGTGGTTGTGATGCTGGATAGCTTGTCATGGCAGGAGTCCATAGAGGGGCCTGACTGGAGCGCCGGTGACCAGGTTCTTGTCTTATGCTGTGAGAAAGAATTCAAGGACATGGCAAATAGCAAGCAAGGAAGTGCAAGTTTTGTTAAAGCGAAAGTACACACTTAAAAGTGCAGGCAAACTCTGAGTTGCCCTGAGCTGTCTGGATTATGGGCTTTTGTTTTCTTGGGGAGTGGGATGGGGAGGGGGGTGGAGACTTGGTGCTTGCAGTGTAGGTGATATGATATTATAATTAGCCAAAGCTGGACAAAGGATAAGAGAAAGACTTCCAAAGCCTTATCCTTAAGGGGAGGGGGTCTCAAGGCTATCCATCTTGCCTCCTGGTTTTGGCTTGGTTCTCAGGCTGGCAGTCAAAACAGAGAGAGGCCGAGTGAGGGACAAGGGAGAAATTCTGGAGCTGCAAAGGACTAAGCAATAATTCCAGAGCTGCATCCTGGAGAGCAGAGGGAACATTCCTAGGCTAACTATCCTGCCTCAGTTGAGCTGAGACCACAATCTAGAACTCCTGGCTCCCAGTTCAGATTTAGGAAATCTCAGGGGCAGATCTGCCCTGGCTTTGTCCGAGGGATCCAACCTTTAGATGCAAAGTGAAGAATCTCATCCACATCCAGATGGTACTGAGCATGTGGGAATATGTCCGTGTATTGAGGGACTGAAAAGCTTTTTTTGTTTGGATAGATGGAAAAGACTTCCTTGCCTTAGCGGGCCAAAAAGTGATAGTAAAATTTTTCTTCCCTCCCCTGCTAGCTCAGAGAAAGGTGCCCACAGTGACAGGGAGACAGGAGGATTTCTTAGAGTATTATCTTCTCAGAACTTTACTTTTCAAAAGGCGTGAATCCCAGACCTTTGAAAAACATATCTGGGATGTAAAACTGTCAATAGGCTTACTCACCTCTAAGAGATTTATAGAAGTACCAAAGGCAAGCAAAGGATTTGCAACCCATCAGTTTCTCATGGAAATGTTCTGGCAAAGGTGGGGGAGACTTGGCCTCTTCACATTTCAGCAGCCTGGAATTGTTTTTCTTCTTTTATAGTCCTTCCAAAATGCCCCCGAAAACTTTTGGAGTGATTATAACAGAAGAAATAATATTTGTGGTGTTTTTTTATTTTCAGTCCCCTCCCCCGCAAAGTATTATTATAAAGGTAACAATTTCAATGTAAAGAAATTGCGGAAGAAAATTATAAGGCAACTCAAAATCACCCTTTGTGGTTCACTCTAAAAGGATGAACTAAATTTGGGACTGTTTGGAAATTATGTAAATATTCTGTTATAATTAACAATGAACTCCTTTGTATTTTTCCATCATCAGAGCCAGCTCAGTATAATTGAATCGAGTATATACCAAATAAAATATCACATCTAGACTAATTGTAAGAGAACCAAAGGAAGTGATGATAATTATCATTAACTTTCTAATCACCACACCAGCATAACACTTATTTACATAGCAAAATACCAATGAGTGGAAAGTACAACGAGGAAGATGTCACAAAAGAAAGAGCAGTCTAAGAATTAGAGGTTCCCCTTCTCTTTTCCATTCTTCTCAGAAATTCAGTCCTGCATTCCCCACCCCCACCCCACCACCAATTAACCATCACGCTTGTCTTAGTTTATCCTATCTCTGATTCTTCCTTACACTGCTAGTAGAATGACCGTTCCATCTGGGAAGTTATATTATTTGCCATTTCTTGCTCCTCTGCTACTCATTTGTTCCACACATATTCAGTGAGCACCCAGTATGTGCCAGCCACTAGTCTAGGAACTGGGGATACAACCATGGGCAAGACAGGTGTGATCCATCCTAACATTGCTCTCCTCTTCACTCTCCTCCTCCTTGCTCACTGGCTCTTCCATCCTTACCCTTGTTTCATTACTGGGGCTTCAATACATCTACCTTTTCCGATTTATTTCATCTTTGTATTCCTGGGGCACAGCACAGTGGACCACAGTTCGTACATTCTTTTGCAATGAGTGAATGAATTCTCCTTTATTGAAATTATTTCATCAAAGCCTCGATGCTAGAACTGTTGCAGAGGAATTAAAAAAACTGCTTGCAATCTTACCATTTTTATCTATGTTGGTTTTTTTTTTCTGCTTATTAAGGTATGAGTCAATATAATAATGAAATCATTACAGAAATACATAAAATAGGAAAGGAAACTCCTCCACATCCCTAACCTCTAGAGATAAGTACAATTCACAATTTGATGTGTACTTCTCCAATTTGTTCTCTTTTTATGTAGCTATATCTATATACACACCTACATATGTATATTTATATCCTACATATAATTAAAAAACCCAAATAGGATCATAGCAGTCAAAAGAATCTTCAATGAATCTGCTTTTCCTCCCATTCGATAGTATATCTTGACTTGAATTTCCTCTAACTTCCTTTCCAACTTTGAATTGTATGCTTCTGAATCAAAGCCAGAAGCTCACTTATTTTTATTAACTAGTTCTCATCATTATAAAGGAAATACATATACATGGTAAGTATGTTTAACAGTATAGAAGAGAATAAAAGGAAATGTAAAACCTCCCTACTCTTTACAGTCTGTTTCCACTTTCCAAAGTTAACCATTTTTAATAGGCTCCTGAGGATCCTTTTCAGAAAATTCCAGGGCAAGTAAATATATACATTTAAATAGATAAATAGATATGCACACACACACATATCCACAAAAGGAACACATCTTTTTCACTTGTTATATAATTCAGTGGAAAGAATTCCAAGTATTTAACAACTTTTTCTTGGGTAAATTTCTCTTACAGAAGCCCCCGGCAAATAAAATCGCCAGTCGGGTCTGGATATTGTAAAATACTGTCTGGTCATGGCACCAACTGCTTGTCATTCTCTAAAAGCCATTCTCTTCTTCTGTATAAAGAAATCCACCATTTTTTTTTTTTGGCTGGACAGGCTGCCCAGGATGAAAACTATATTTCCCAGCCTCCTTTGGGATGAGGTGTTTCCATTTTACTTCATTTTGTCCAATGAGCTGTGACAGGAAGAGCCGTGGACAGCTTCTAGGTTATGCCTTACAAAGTAAGGCGTGTTTCTTCATTTTGTCATTTTCCCCTTTCTGCTGGTTGGAATGTAGAGCTTGGACCATAAGAACAAAGATATCACCTTTGAGATGAAAACAATGACATAAAAGGCTCTGGATTCCTGAGAGCTTTGCTAAGCAGAACCACCAAAACAGCCTGCATATTTTTTTTTTTTTTTTGGAAAGAGAAATATCTTTTTGTTTTGCTTGAATGAGCCACTATTATTTGGATTTTCTCCTATACGTAGGCGAATGTCTTTCCTTACTGTGAGCATTATTACAAGATATTATTGCCCTGTGCAAAGGCTCACTTTCTGAATCAAAGGAAACACCAGGATTAAGTTTTGAATGTTTTACCATGATGGTTAAAATTATTCTGGGGAAATAAATTCCAAGGGAAAAATGCGAACATCAGTAAGAGGAGAAATGGAGATGTAGAAGTAATTTCTCCCCCAACCTTATCTCAGTTTCCTCCCCAGAAAACAAGGTCAGGACCCCAGCGGCCCTTTTGAACAGAAGACTTTTTGCTTATGGTACATTTCCCAATGAGCCTGTAGCAGATTTTCTGCCTGTTTGCCTCTGAATGCGATGACTTTCCTTGGAGGCATTTGACTTTCCAGCAGAAGCTGAGGTTAATAGAGAAAGGCAGTGAGAAGAAGACATTTGAAATAAATACAAGAGTGGCCAAAGTAAAAGGGTGAAGGTACATAATATGTTTCCCTGTTGTCTGTTTGCATGATGAGTTACATCCTCGAGAGCTGGAAGGAAGCTCACAGCCTCGGCTGTGTCAGACTTCATTATTACCTGCTGAGATAGTTCCACTTGGTCCTCACCAGACTTGGGAGCAGTAGTGCAAAGGGACCAGAGGAAAGCTCTTGAAAAGGGACAGTTGCAGATTCCTTGAGAGGACCAAGAGCAAAGGGCCAGGCATCTTACAGTTCAATAATCCTAATAAGGTGTGATGATGGAGCTTCGTCATTATTTTGCTTCCCTCATAAAATAGTTAAATAAGACTTGGACACATGCATAATATCTAGTTGAATGAGAATTTTTAAAAAGAAATATTCGAGAATTATGCTTTGATAAGGTATAAGGTTTGGCCTCAGGTGGCCCAGTTTTGAGGACTGGGCCTGATGCTTATTTACCTCTGATCAGGAGCATATCATTTAACCACAGTGAGCCTTACTTGCCTCATTCTTAAGAAAGGGAATAAGAATGGAACCAATTTTAAAGCGTAACTGGGATGGCTGACCACATGAAAGTTCTTA
>NW_011888821.1:3560557-3568057 GCF_000151845.1 Pteropus vampyrus | reverse complement strand
TGTTTCCATTTTACTTCATTTTGTCCAATGAGCTGTGACAGGAAGAGCCGTGGACAGCTTCTAGGTTATGCCTTACAAAGTAAGGCGTGTTTCTTCATTTTGTCATTTTCCCCTTTCTGCTGGTTGGAATGTAGAGCTTGGACCATAAGAACAAAGATATCACCTTTGAGATGAAAACAATGACATAAAAGGCTCTGGATTCCTGAGAGCTTTGCTAAGCAGAACCACCAAAACAGCCTGCATATTTTTTTTTTTTTTTTGGAAAGAGAAATATCTTTTTGTTTTGCTTGAATGAGCCACTATTATTTGGATTTTCTCCTATACGTAGGCGAATGTCTTTCCTTACTGTGAGCATTATTACAAGATATTATTGCCCTGTGCAAAGGCTCACTTTCTGAATCAAAGGAAACACCAGGATTAAGTTTTGAATGTTTTACCATGATGGTTAAAATTATTCTGGGGAAATAAATTCCAAGGGAAAAATGCGAACATCAGTAAGAGGAGAAATGGAGATGTAGAAGTAATTTCTCCCCCAACCTTATCTCAGTTTCCTCCCCAGAAAACAAGGTCAGGACCCCAGCGGCCCTTTTGAACAGAAGACTTTTTGCTTATGGTACATTTCCCAATGAGCCTGTAGCAGATTTTCTGCCTGTTTGCCTCTGAATGCGATGACTTTCCTTGGAGGCATTTGACTTTCCAGCAGAAGCTGAGGTTAATAGAGAAAGGCAGTGAGAAGAAGACATTTGAAATAAATACAAGAGTGGCCAAAGTAAAAGGGTGAAGGTACATAATATGTTTCCCTGTTGTCTGTTTGCATGATGAGTTACATCCTCGAGAGCTGGAAGGAAGCTCACAGCCTCGGCTGTGTCAGACTTCATTATTACCTGCTGAGATAGTTCCACTTGGTCCTCACCAGACTTGGGAGCAGTAGTGCAAAGGGACCAGAGGAAAGCTCTTGAAAAGGGACAGTTGCAGATTCCTTGAGAGGACCAAGAGCAAAGGGCCAGGCATCTTACAGTTCAATAATCCTAATAAGGTGTGATGATGGAGCTTCGTCATTATTTTGCTTCCCTCATAAAATAGTTAAATAAGACTTGGACACATGCATAATATCTAGTTGAATGAGAATTTTTAAAAAGAAATATTCGAGAATTATGCTTTGATAAGGTATAAGGTTTGGCCTCAGGTGGCCCAGTTTTGAGGACTGGGCCTGATGCTTATTTACCTCTGATCAGGAGCATATCATTTAACCACAGTGAGCCTTACTTGCCTCATTCTTAAGAAAGGGAATAAGAATGGAACCAATTTTAAAGCGTAACTGGGATGGCTGACCACATGAAAGTTCTTAGTGTTGATGACTGGCTTAAAGTGCCAATCTGTTAAAGGCAGCCACTGATGCATGTGCCAGGAGTTGTGGTTAGAATAGGGCGGACAGCTCCATACTCCTTTTCCACTCTCAGCCTTCTCCCAGTTTCTCGAGTCTGCATCTTCCAAGCTAACAGGAAATCTTTTATAATGCAGGAGAAAAGAAAGAGGCACTTTTAGCATAATAAGGCCCAGGTGTTTGGGGGGACACCCCTTCTGGCCTCCTGCAGGGTCTGACTGTTGTGTAGATGGTTTCCCCTTCTGGATAAGAGGTCTCTTTTCTTCATCTCTCATCCTGTGCCCGCAGGGGTTCCAAGTCCCCTCCCCGTCTAGGTAACCAGATGCAATGTAAATAGTGCAAAATGGCCCAAGGCGAGAAGATTTGACACAGGGGTATGGGGAGCAGACTGCTCAGACAAAAGACTGCCAGGTAAATGGAGAGAGGGCCTGCTTTAACCCCAAGACAACGAGGCCATGCCGGAGAGTGAGTTTCTGGGTCCAGATCTCCAAGCAAGTGAGTGACAGAGGTAGGATTCAAACCCACTCACTGAGAGAACTGAATAAAGCAGAAAAGGGACTTCACTTACTTTTCTCTATTTGCAGAAAGTGTTGGGGAGAAAAAAAGAATTTCCTTTCACCCTACTAGATTCTTGGTTAAGATAATAACATAGATTAACAGGAGAAAAACATTTAATTACGTTGTACATTAGTATGGGAGCCCCACAAAGATATGATACTAAAGAAGTAACCAAAGCAGGAAGCTTTTATGCCTTTTAGACAAAGAAACAATTTGTGAAGAATTGAAAAGACAAAGGGGTTTGGACAAGGGTTAGTGAAATGGAGTTGAAGCAACAAGATTTGTTTATACAGCTTTCTTGGCCCTAAATACTCTGTCTCTGGTGAAAAGGATGCTGTCTCCCTTCCTGGTACAGGGAAGACATCTTTCACTCTGCTTTCAGGGGGATATAGGAGGGTCAGAGTTTTCTTTCTTATACTGCGTGTTTCTCAAGTACCTTTAATTCAAAATCAGTATGCCGAAGTGGCGCATTTTGGGTCAACATACTCTAAGTCCCTACAAAAGCAACTGGAGCCTCTAGAAAATAACTTTCCATTCTTTAGACTTGAAAACATTATTATTATTGATTATTGTTGAAAGAAAATATCTGGGGTAAAAGGAGTCAAATATGTGGTGACATTAAAGAATTAAAGAAAACAAAATAAATTATATATAAAAAAGAAAATTTTACAGGCACTTTAATATCCAGATCTAGTTGGCATTTATTAGTGATTCATAAATCAGGAAGCATTCATTCTAGCAAACAGAAAAGAATTCCGAAGAACAGTACAAAGCAAAAGGTTTTTATAGCCCAAGGTAAACAGGTACAAGGGAACAAGGGAGTTATAGAGGGAAGCAAAGGCACTTTTCTAAGTCCTTACATCTAGGAAGTAGAAGAGTTGGGATTTGAAACCAAAGCTGACTGCTCCAAACACCATGCTCTGTTGACTATGGTGAAGTCACATCCTAGATGCAAATGACATATATAAATTCATCTCTACTCAAGAGAAGAGAAGGAAGGAGAAAGGAAGGAGAGAATTTAAAATAGTGTGGGAGTGTGGGGCATTCCACCCTGCAGTCAGGAACCTGTGCTCTGGGGTAATTGTGCGGTTGGGGAGATGTGACCACAGGTCTTTTATGCAGTCTCAGGCTCTGCACAGCGCTTATAGTATGAACAGATTGCTAAGTAATAAAGGAAGTTTTTTTTGGGGGGCGGGGGGGTGGCGGAGTATAACCTGGTCCGAAATGTAGCTCACACATACCATCTAATGCCTAAGGGAACTCGTGATGTCTCCATTTACTGGAGATGAAGCAACGCTGGCTGGGCCGGACCTAATTAGAGATGGTGCAGAAGAATGATCTCCAACTGAAGCCTTCAAGAGTAATTCTGTCTACATGTGATACTCGCCTTAAGTACTAACTGTAAAACCTTGTCTCATTGGGCTCCAGCTGTCTGGTGGTGGCAGCAAGGAAGCCCCAAGTTGGCGAAGCCATGATATTCAGCTCCTCAGTGATAGTTTGTGTTTCTGAGATTTCCTGGAAGATAGACATTCTTGCCTGGGGGATGCAAGCAAGTCCTCGGAGTATCAAATGTTGGTCATAGAAGCCACTATGGGGTAGAGCAGGATGGGTTGACGCAGATTACCTGAGAGATGAAATGATGGTAGCGTATCCCATGTAAGCTGTTGCCATTGATTTGTAGACATACTTCCTGCCATCAATGATATGTATTCAGGGCTCTCTTTGACACGTAGTGTAGTGTGTTAGAAAGAGCTTGAGGTAGGGGGTGGGAGGACCCAGGTTCTGTTGCCAGCTTGTTCTCTGTCTGTTTCAGGCAAGCAATGTCTTCATCTGTGAAGTGCAATTGATATTTCTGGGAAAGAAAATGAATATTAAGATAACATACAATCATAATTAGTATTTAGTGATTTTGTGAAACTTTGTTGTCATTAATCTTATTCCTTGTTCCCTTACTTAAGCATTTTTGTTTATGATTCATTGAGTCAGCCTTATTTACTCACTCAGATGCTAAGGTGACCATGCACCCAGCTTCTCTGCCTGCCCCCGGTTTTGACCCTATTGCCCAGCTCCCACCCGGGTCTTTTTCTTGCTCTTGAGCCAAGAAAAGCCATCCCTGAATCCAGGGATGGTAACAGTGGCCGCGGCTCTCCTAGAACCTTGACCTTCTAGGAGCCAGGGTCCACGAGGAGATGGTATAGACTACTGGATCACCCCCTGGGTTGGCCCAAGGCCCATCTGGAATGCAGCACAGCCTTTCTTTGGACCAGTCTTGCCTTTGCAAATGCAGTGCAGGAGAGAGTGTAGTAGGTGAACAGCAAGTGCAGGTGTTCCTAGCTATCTCACTCTAATTGGGTAAAATGTTTCCATAGAGAGGGATACCAGTAATCTGAAGTCAGACCAGCTAGTGTTCAGATCCTGGCCCTCCTAACTTCTAACTGGGTGATCTTGGACAATGTATTCACCATATTTGAGCCTTAGCTTCTTCATCTATAAGACGGGGATAATATTGACTTGAAGGAGCTAATACAATGAGACAATGCACCTGAAAGACCTCGGAAGTGTTAAGTAATGTTAACTATGCATATCTGGTTACAAACTCCCCAGTGTGCCTACACGGTGCTGCCCTTGGAAGGCAGTTCAAACCATGGGGAAGTATGAGTCACTGGCTTCTGGGAGATGGTTCTCTATGGGTTTCTTATTCACACCTTATGAAGCAAGACAGTATCTGCCTTTTATTCTAGACTTTTCGAGGATGTTTGTATAATGAACAACTTTCGAAGACAGAGATGGTGTCTCCTTTCAGGTCAGAGGGCAGGCATACCGTCCAACATAATGAAGATAATTTTCTCTCTCTGGAGCAAAGGGCCAGCTTGCTTACAGCCCATTATAAAAGATGTGGGTCTCCTAAGCACTGGGGTCCTCTCCTATATTGTACCCCACTGAATGCGCATGTGTTATATGAAGCTCTTCATGCTGCCCTGTGGGAGTTTGGGTCAGGGGAACCACCACCCAAAATGCTGACACTCTGGCTACTGCTATGAGTAGTAAACTGTCCTTTTGTTCTGACCCAGAGGTCTTATGTCTTTTACCAATATCCATCCATCTGTGGTAGGCTAACCTGTTAGCATGCAAGAGGGCTAAAATCTCTGACCTCTCACAGTTCTTGACACTGTCCAGGTCTGTTATGCCCACTGTTGTACCATAGAAGATGAGGGGCAGAATTAGGAGGGCAGATCTTCCTCTTCCTGGAATCCAGAGGCGGTGCCAGGGGCCTCCCTGGAAGTGCCTGCTTTCTGCTCCAAGGGCTGCAATTCTCTCTGCAGGGAAGGCATTTCTGGAACAATTGGTGAGGCAGAGAATAAGGGACACTGTAGGACAATACCTTTCACAAAGAACAATGTTTCCTAAACTCCAGCCATTTGAGTACTACCTTGATTTTTATTTTAGTCATATCTGTCTACAATCTCCACAATTGCTTTCCTATTGTTATTTTCAATGGACTTGCCCTTTTATTTACTTAGATAATTCTTTTGGCAAGAAACTTGATAGCACTCTGATAAATGGAAAATCCAGGGTTGCTCCCTGTAATCAAAAGACAACTCTGCAAATAAATACGATGAAAACAAAAATAGTGTTATCAAATAATAACCAGATATGGTTGTCCCCAAAGACCTTGGTTCTGTTCCTACTGTTACAAAGGGATATTAGTCAGGATTAGAGAGGATTTAAAGACAGACTATCACCAAATAGACTTTTTCCTTAATGTAATGAGTAACATTGGGAGATGAATGAAAAGGGAGAGCCTTTCTGATCATATGATTCAAGGTTGTGTGATGGGCCAGCTTGCTTACAGCCCATTATAAAAGATGTGGGTCTCCTAAGCACTGGGGTCCTCTCCTATATTGTACCCCACTGAATGCGCATGTGTTATATGAAGCTCTTCATGCTGCCCTGTGGGAGTTTGGGTCAGGGGAACCACCACCCAAAATGCTGACACTCTGGCTACTGCTATGAGTAATAAACTGTCCTTTTGTTCTGACCCAGAGGTCTTATGTCTTTTACCAATATCCATCCATCTGTGGTAGGCTAACCTGTTAGCATGCAAGAGGGCTAAAATCTCTGACCTCTCACAGTTCTTGACACTGTCCAGGTCTGTTATGCCCACTGTTGTACCATAGAAGATGAGGGGCAGAATTAGGAGGGCAGATCTTCCTCTTCCTGGAATCCAGAGGCGGTGCCAGGGGCCTCCCTGGAAGTGCCTGCTTTCTGCTCCAAGGCCTGCAATTCTCTCTGCAGAGAAGGCATTTCTGGAACAATTGGTGAGGCAGAGAATAAGGGACACTGTAGGACAATACCTTTCACAAAGAACAATGTTTCCTAAACTCCAGCCATTTGAGTACTACCTTGATTTTTATTTTAGTCATATCTGTCTACAATCTCCACAATTGCTTTCCTATTGTTATTTTCAATGGACTTGCCCTTTTATTTACTTAGATAATTCTTTTGGCAAGAAACTTGATAGCACTCTGATAAATGGAAAATCCAGGGTTGCTCCCTGTAATCAAAAGACAACTCTGCAAATAAATACGATGAAAACAAAAATAGTGTTATCAAATAATAACCAGATATAGTTGTCCCCAAAGACCTTGGTTCTGTTCCTACTGTTACAAAGGGATATTAGTCAGGATTAGAGAGGATTTAAAGACAGACTATCACCAAACAGACTTTTTCCTTAATGTAATGAGTAACATTGGGAGATGAATGAAAAGGGAGAGCCTTTCTGATCATATGATTCAAGGTTATCTGATGCCAAGGGAACTTACTACCTCACACTGTCCAAATGCCAGTAGAGGGTTAAGTGCTGCCCTGGCTGGGGTGATGTCTCACCAGAAGGGCCTCCCGCTCCTAGAGAACCTTTCTTGCTTGCACGTCAGTGGTTGCCCAGCCTCCAGCCTCTACCTTTTTCCACAATAGCCGGAGGGGGCTTTTCAGAACTTCAGCCTGAATGTCACTCGCCTCTCATGACTCCTTGTCTCTCTTAAGATAATGTCCAGGCTCTTTAACCAGAAATCAAGATCATCTACAATCTGGGCTCATGTCCATCCAATACTTGTCCTGTATTCCAGTCACATAGGACCACTTACAGTTCACTCATTCGTTCCACAATTTATTGAGTGCCAACTCGTGTGCCGTTCAAGATACCTGGGCTATGGCCACTTTATGAGTTTATGGACTCTAGGCACTTGTGCTGTTATGGGCTTAAAAAATATAAAATCATATTTTACAGCTGTGTTGGTGTAAAGGCGAATAAGACCCAAGCTGGAATAATTATTATTGTCATATTTACTTGTTTCCTCTGATTGAAAAATAAAGTAAAAACATTAATACTTATAGTATCATGGGTCCTAGGTATTGTGCCCACTGTGCCAGCTGGGAAATTCTGCCTTTACTGGAGCATGAAAAGTGGACACACACACACACACACACACACACTACTTATATACCTGAAACTACTGCCCAGTTCCACGAGTATTTCCTGCTTTTCACATCTCTGAGCC
>NW_011888821.1:3490303-3558692 GCF_000151845.1 Pteropus vampyrus | reverse complement strand
ATGTGAGAAAATGGAGGCTGGGGAGTCCAAGATCAAGGTGCTGGCAGATTTCGTGTCTGGTGAGGACCCTCTTTCTGTTTCATAGAGCTTCTTCTTGCTGTATCCTCACTTGGTAGAAAAGGGAGAGGGAGCTCTCTGAGGTCTCTTTTATGAGGGCACTAATCCCATTTATGAGGGTTCTACCCTCATGACCTAATCACCTCCCAAAGGTCTCACCTCCTAGTACCATTACATTGGGGGTTAGGATCTCAATATGTGAATTGGGGTTGGGGTCAGAGCGTGAATAAACATTCAGTCCTTTGCATTAGATGAATACCTGAAATTCTACCCTTGTTAATTCATTCCATTGGGTCTGCGTTGCCATCTTTGAAGGTGCCTCTTTAAATGTAAGCCACCTTAGTGACAAACATACGTTCAGGTCCTGGGTCCTTAGTTATTTAGTTTTGTTAATTTATTTTTAAAAATTGTATATACCCATGGTTCAGAGTTGTGAGTGGTAGATAACCAAGTCCTGATAATACTGAGTGGCTAAAAAAAGGAGCCTAGAAATGGAGAGGGGTGGAACACGAAGAGAGTGAGCTGGGATACAAATGTGGCTGTCTATCATTTTTCTGTCTTGTGGTTTTCCTCTTACTCTGTGTTTATGTTATATTATGTGGTTAATTAAAAAAAAAAAAAAACTTTACTATCATACCAAAAGTCATTGGTATCACTACATGATTAGACATGGTGTAACACCTTTATGTTAGCCATGTATATTTGGTTTCCAAGTAATAAACCTTGGAAATAAATATTGAAAACACACGCACACAAAATAGCATCAAACGTCCTAATTGAAAAGTTCAGAGAGCTTCAAGTATGGCTGGATCTGGTTCCTAAATGATAAAATAAAGAACTATTAGCCTGAGTCTTAGCCTTTCAGGCCTGTAAATTCAGAAAAAGAATAAATTTCCCAAATAATATCAGTCCTAGGACTATTGCTGATTATTTCCAGTTGGCCATGCTTGGGTCTTATACTCTCTCTTGAGGACATAGCAGGGGAAAATCAGGATGCTGTTATCAGGAGGGATTGATGCTGGGAAGACAAAACTACATCCTTCCATGACATCTTCATACTCATTAGACTCATCCCAGCCCTGGGACACAGACTCACAATCCATTTGGCTTTAGATTTACTTTCTTAGAGCTCACAGGTCAGAGATGGCTCAGAATTTCTGGCACATCATTAGGGTAATTGAATAACAAATTTAAGGTAGAGAAAAGCATCAGTTAGAAACATTGACTAATTACCAATATGCTTGACTTCTATTCAAATCAGAGAATGGAAAGGAGGGTTGGAGATACTCTGGTCAGATTTGCTCCCAAAGCATGATTCTATACATGCCATTTTTACTGTAAGTTTGTTGGTATTTTTGACTTCCCTACTTTATTTTTAGTCAATACATCCTGCTTTCCTTTCAGAGATCTGCCTCCCCATAGCACGCAGGCTTGTGAGGGCTATCCCTTGGCCACATGTGGATATCTGACCCACCCCAAGGGAATCTGCTCCATGGTGTCAAAGAAAAAAATTATTCTGACACTTTGTTAAAGAACAGTAACAAAGACTTTCCTCAAGGACTACTGCAATGGGAGTTTGTCTTGGGGAGAGGGATTAGGTTCAACTCCAAATACAACATGGAAGGTAGGGGTTTATAGCCAAGGAGCAGGGTGGTGGTGGTGCTGGCAGCAGCGGTGGTGGCGATGGTGATGGTTGTGGTGGTGATGGTGATGGTGGTGGCGGTGGTGGTGGTGGTGGTGGTGGTGGTGGTGATGGTGGTGGTGGTGATGGTAGTGGAGGTGGCGATGGTGGTGATGGTGCTGGTGATGGTAGTAGTAGTAGTGGTGGTTACAGACAGTGGATGGAGAATTCCTAAGAGAGTAGGGTAATTCTTGCTAAACTGACTTAATAGGATTCTTGCTGAAGGCAGTGCAAGGTGGGTACTATCTGATGGTGGCAGCTGAGGAATTTGATCAGATACTGAGAGTGGGGATTCTGGCTAAACTTACTTAAAACTAGGCAATGCCGTGATAAACCAGGAAGCCCAAAGGTTGAGGCCTAGTTGAGAAGAGGTTTCAGAGTCTTTGTCAATGGCTCAGGGCTCTAAATTTTGAGGACAGCGTTAAAAGTTAAACTGAGACATATGACAAATGTTAAGAGTTTATTTGCGAAAAAAATCAATGTGAATCGGGCAGCATCCAATCTAGTAGATAGAAAGGTGCTCCGAGGAGTTATACAAAATTAAAAAGTTTTATAGGCAGAAGGAAATAGGAACAAGGAAGTTATACTAGCAAGAAGTGGGTTGGTTATTGCCAGGCCACTTTCCTTTTGGGGATGACTGGGGTTTATCAGACAGAGTATCTCACGAGCATTGATCAGGTGATTCTTGATTGACTGGTTTAAGGATCCATTTCTGGGAGAGCTGAAACTGTAATTAAGTCTTGGTTTGGTGACATGTGGGCCTTAGCCTAAGTGACTCTGTTTTGGTCCTGTTACCTTTTTTTTTTTTTTAACAATAGTAATGTTAAGATTGGAAAAAAGAGCGCAGAGCTGTCCTGACTCCTACTGTTTGCAGCCTAATTCCATAGCCTTCTTTTTGATTGTTCAATTTACCTGATATCCAATTCATTCATTCCTTTTCTTCATGAGTTTGCCAGAGCAAATTTTAATTACTTGCACCTAAGGAACCTAATGAATGTAACATCAACTTGCATCTGAGCATGTTAAGTCTGTGGCATGTTGGCTTCTTCCCCTGTAAAATGAGACTATTAATTCTTATTTCATGGGTTAGTATAAAGATTCAAAATAAAATGGCTTAGTGCAATGACATTTTTGTGTTAATGAACGATTTTGAAGTTGGAGATTCATGGATGGGCTTCTAGAAGTTGGTGACTCTATCAGAATTTATAGGCTGAATTGGGTTTACATGTGGGTGTGTGTATGGACAATTACTTTAAATGATTTTTGAGAAGAGGGTTCATTAGATTCTCCAAGTGGCCCCTGACCCCAAATTATGTTAAGTACCCCTCCCCACCCCCAGCAGTAGACTGTAAACTCTGTGAGGTCAGAAACAAGCCTATCTAGTTTCCTTCTCTCTTTTGACCTCCTAGCACAACGTCTGATGCAGAATTCATTAGTCAGTCAACAAATATTTGTTGAATGGAGAAAAGATGAACTTTAAATGCTTTGAGTTTTAGTTTCCTCTTCAATAAAATTGGAGAGCTGGCAGGGGTATCTCTGAACTTCATTTCATTTCTGACCTGTAGTCCTTGGAATTGTGAAATAGTGTTTTTAAGAGGGCATAACACAGGGTTCCAACGCCTCATCCAGTGCTCTGGCACATGCAGCATGTGGTATTCTTCCACTTGGCCCAAAGGCGACTTCCATTCTTGTTGAAGGTACGATTTCTCCAAGAGCTGTAGGCCGGGTATGACTGAGATGGGAAATTGGCAGGTGCCCAGAGTTAGGTGCTTTGGGGAGGCCAGACCTAGGGGGAACATGGCTGACAGACAGTTGATGTGTTGTTCTTCTGACCCACTCCAAGGAAGTGGCATCTTAGTTTGCAGGTATTTGGTTGACTTTTCTCTCCCAGACCATTTAGTCACTCCTATTCCAGAATGAGATGCCTTTGTTTTCCACTGATCACAGTGGCAAAGGTGATACTGAGCCCAGAGCTTATGTGTGTGAAGGGGACACACTCATGCTCTGTTGGTGTCATTGAAAGTGGGCAAGGAAGGACAACTTGACAAAATGGGTCAGAATTTTAAGGGTGCATACCTTTCTTTTCACTTTCAAAATTTCAGTTCCCAAACAGTCAATTTCAATTTCAAAAGTTTTACTTACAAAATTTCTTGTAATTTTCCTTTAGTGAAGTTTCCTTAAGAAATTCGTGTTAGCATAGAGTTGATGTGTCAAATCTGATTCATGTGAATCATACATGTAATCTAATACTAATCCTAACTGGTGATTAAAAGTTACAAGCAAGACATAGGCACAAACATTGCATTCCTTTATGGAAGAGCCCAAATCTGTCAGCTACTGCTTCCTAATTTTTCTGAGTTTGTTCTGGAATAATCAATGAGTCTCCAATGTTAAGTATAGATCATGGATGGTCCTTAGAGGAAGCAATTTTGACTTTATGGTTTCCCATTTTTATCCTTGATTAATTACATAGATAGAAATGCCTGCCTGATTACTTCCTGTTCTATAGCCAGTCATTCCCCACAAATCACAGGTTACCCACATTAAGTAATCTAGACAGGCCAGGTACGTCCTGCTAAAAGCATTTGAGGGAGATGATGTTCCTGGTTTCTTTTTGCTTGTAAATGTCTTTAGCCTATTTTCCAGGAAGTCTGGTGGGAGGTCATTCATTTCTAGGTATTCCCTGGCTGGGGAGTGGTTCATGGACTGTTGTAACTCCTTCCTTCCCAGAAACAGTCTGGGAAGTACCAAAAGTAGTATATAGGAAGGTGGTAATTACCATATCTCTATGATAATTGTTAAAATGTATTTCTCAAAATGTTAAAAAGCATAGTTCTCATACAAATGCATAGTGAATGTGTGTGAGAATTTCATTTAACGTATTAACAAGGGGAACAACAGGTTGAAAAAGCTGGTCCAAAGGTGGACACAAGAAGCTGGGTGAGTCAGGGGTTTTGTTTGGGGCTTGTTAAGTTTGCGATGACCACGATGTGTCAGAGTAGAGAGGTCACACAGGCAGAGTCGGGTATACAAACCTCACACTTAGAAACAAACAGGCTAGAGACATAAACTCATGAATCAGCAGTATTTAGACGGTGTTGAAGTCCTGGAAATGAAGATCAGCTAGGAAGTTAGTTAAATTAATTATGACATCTTTATGCATTAGAATATTGTAGGGCTCTTAAAGGGGTTAAGTAGCATGAAAATATGTTTATGATTCATTGTGGAGTGATAAACAAGTAGAGAACATGATACATGATGTAATTCTAACCACCAAAGACACTAGGTATGAATAATTAAGTTGGGCAAGGTATTCACTCACCAGTTAGCAGTAATAGTCTGAGGTTTCTTTCTCAGTTGCCAGAAAATTAGCAAAACCAACAGCAATACTTATAATCTCTTGTTGAGATGTAGAAAGCACTTTTGTGTATATATTTCATGTAATCCTCAAAAATACCTTCTCAGGAGGGGGAGGGGTATTCTGATTGCTTTCTATTCACCCATCGGTGAGGGAGGATCTCTTGCCCTAAATAGTAGGAGATTGCCCAAACACACCACATATAACACTGGACAGATGAGCTAGATAGCGGTTTATTAGTTACTTATACTCAGCCCAGGGGAGGAGGACACTGCATGTTCTGCAGGGCCACACAAGGGTTTAACTCAGCAACAGAGTGAACAAGCGGGGACTGTAGGGGGCAGGATTTATAGTAACAAGAGGATAAGGTGGCCCCTGTTTCCTGTGGGAGGATGTGATTGGCTTGTTTGAGTAATTCTGTGGGTTGGCAGGGAAGTGAAATCCATTAGGTTGAAGACTGGGTGGGGAGCAGCTGTTCTGGCTGATAGGGAACTAGCCAGGTGGGGCGCCTTTCCTCCTGGGAGGGGGCATATCTGGCAAGAGCAGGGGACTCACATTTGGGCCTTTCTGCAGAGAACACCCATAGTGCAGATGAGAGAACTGAAGGAGAACAAGCCACATGTCCCAGGTTAGCCAGGGACAGACTGTGATCTTCTATTCAAGCTGTTTCATAAATTTTTATTATAAAAAACCTTCTAACATTCATGAAAGTAGAGACTGATAAAACTTCTATAGCTACATAGACCTGTACTGTCCAGTATGGCAGACACTAGCCACAGGTGGCTATTTAAATTTAAATTAACTGAAATGAAATTTTAAAAAAGTTTAGTTTCAGCCACACTAGCTACATTTCAAGTGCTCAGCAGCCACATATGGCTTGTGACTAAGACAGTGCTGTCTTAGATTTAACAGTTATTTAACAACCATTAACAAATAATTTGCACATTTTATTCACCTTTATTTTTGCTATAGTATTTTAAAGCAAATTCCAATCCAGGTAGTATTTCATCTTCAGATAGTTCAATATTCATCTCTATAGAATAAAGGACATTTTCTTATATCAGTACAGTGATCACATTTAACAATATCAACAATAATTTCTCAATCTCATGTAATATCTGATCTGTAGTTCAGTTTTTGAATTGTTTTCATAATGTCTTTTTGTAATGGGTTTTTGAACAGGGATCCAAACAAGATCCACACCTTGCATTTGGTTGTTATGCCTCTCGAATCTTTGAAAATCAAAGATTTTCCTTTCCCCTTTTTAAGCCCCCTCCTTTCCCTTTTTATTGTTCATTTTTTTTATCCATGCCATGAGCTTGTGGAAGAGACCACTCTCAAAGTGTTTTAAATTTAAAAGCTTTCTATTCACCCATTGGTGAGGGAGGATCTCCTGCCTTAAATAGTATGAGATTGCCCAAACACACCACATACAACACTGGACAGATGAGCCTGACAGCAGGTTATTAGTCATTTATACTCAGCCCAGGGAAGGAGGACACTGCATGCCCTACAGGGCCACACGAGGGTCTGGACTCTTCAAACCATAAAGGTCAGGCACTGGCGCTCTGAGTTAGGTTTCCAAGAAGTTGGTGAAATTCCTCCAGGGTGGTGGGGAAGTGATGGGCTGTCAAATCCTTGGAAGTAGTACATGTATTAATCATAAATCTAAGGTTCTGCTCTTGAGAGTGTGGTGAGGGCAGGTAGGGAAGGACACATTCCCACCCTTAGCAATATGTACCCTTTGCAATATGGGGCCAGTTGAGTGGCCTGCTTTGGGAGGAGAGGAAGTTAAGAACAGGAAGCCTGGGGTGGAGACAGTTGAGACACAAAACTAAGTTTCATGAAATGAGGGGCTTAATTTTCCAAGTTCACCACTATATCCCTAGCACCCTGGACAATGCGTGGCCCATCGGGAGTACTCAATATTTGTTGGATGGATGGATGGATGAATGAATGAATGAATGAATGAACCAACCTCTCTGGCTCAGATGCTTCCTTTGCTTGAGATGGAGGATACCACCTTGCTGCATTATGTTTGGAGGATTTAGTGATTCAAATGTGTTAGTGCCCTTGCCTTTTGAAAATGAACTCTGATCTTAGTGGATTTTACATATTCTAGATTTTCCTGAGACTGTCTGGATGACAAATGTCCTGTGTCATTTTTCTTGTAAGAACAATGGTGTCTACCAATTTGAGGTCTCCTTAAAATGGGAATAGAACCAAAGCCCTTCCACTGGTCTGCCAGGCCCCGGGAATCTGTCCAGTCCCAGCTCCGATCTCATTTCCTGTCACTTCCTTCCTCCTCAGATGGCTGTGACCCACTGTCTCCTCATCCGAGAAGCCTTCTGGGAGCGAATGGTGGTAGCTCGTCTGTCTCCACTCATCTTAATCTAGGGAAGCCTGGGAGAGAAGACCCTAAGAGAAAGAAATGGTGAGTCAAAACTAGTAAACATGCACATCGGTCCTCCTGCTGGTGTTCACCACAGAAAAGTGAGGGAGGTCCTCATCGGTCACATGGGGCCATGTGCTTAGAAGGGCCCTTGCACTCGGTCTGATGCTCTACCACCTTGAAATTCTTGATAATTTTTGAACAAAGAGTCCATCATTTTCATTTTGCACTGGGGCTGGCATTATGTCGCCAGACCTGGTCCTTATTCTGGCATTATGTATCTATTCATGGTATAGTGCGCTTTTAGCAGGCTATACTTGGTTGAGTTTGCGGATGATAAATAAACTCAGAATTAATGGATTTATGGAAAGTGTTGTCAGTGTCTACCGTGTAATTTTTGGACTATAAAATGGAGCTGTTGTATCACTGAAATTGTGCTGCCTGCATCACTTAGTGGCCATATATGTACATCCGGGCCAGGGAGTGTCCTAATGCATGAAGAAGGGCATGGGTTGTTGCACCGGCATCTTCCGAGTGAGAGTTTTTTATGGGGTGAATGTATGTGTACTGCCAGATCATTTGTTGAAGTCCTAACCCCCAGTGCAGCCGTATGGGGAGTGAGGACGTATGTAAGGTTACACACACGCACAGAGAGGTTATGTGAGCACACAGTGAGATAGTGGCCTCCTACAAGACCTCAGCATGGAACCTACCTCGCTGGCATCTTGATCTTGGACTTCCCAACTTCTAGAATTGTGAGAAAGTCTGTTGTTTTTAAGCCATTCAGTCTAGTATTTTGTCGTGGCACCTGAGCCTGTGCGATAACCTCTGAACGTGGGACTGATTTGACAGTTTTATCCTTGTGTAATCTCTCCTTCCCCGACTACATTATCAAAATCAGCCTGTTCCTTTCCAGTCACTTTTCATCCCCTTATCCTGCTTTGTTTTTATTCATACCATTTATCACTCTCTGATATCATATTAGATGTTGTATTCATTTCCCATAGCTGCTGTAGCAAAATACCACAAACCGGATGGTTTAAAGAACAGGAATTTATTCTCTCGTAGTTCTGGAGGCCAGAAGTCTGAAATCAAGGTGTCAGCAGGGCCACGCTCCCTCTGAATGCTCTAGGGGAGGACCCTTCTCTGTCTCGTCTAGAGCTGCTGGTGTATGCCCGAAATCCTTGACAATCCTTGGCTTGTAGATGCATCACTTCAGTCTCTGCCCCTGTCTTCATATGATCATCTCCCCTTTGTGTCCGTGTCCAAATTCTCCTCCTTTTATGAGGACACCATTCATTGAGTATGGGGCCCACCCTAATCCAGCGTGACCTCATCTTAACTTGATTATATAAACAAAGATCTTATTTCTAAATAAGGTCACATTCACAGGCTCTGCGTGTTAGGAATTGAACATACCCACCTATTGCAGATGTCAGTTTAGTTTTTACCTTCCCTACTCCTTCTCAATGGGATATGAGCTTCCACGGAGGCAGGCCTGGTCCTCTTGTTTCGGTGCTTCTAACCCCAATGCCACGAGCAGTGCTTGCTACACAAGATAGCTGCTCAAAAACAGTTTGTCAAAATAATATATGAGTTTTAAATTCTGATTCAAATACTCAGATAAAAGTTCTGGCATTGACACATCTCCAACCCCATTCTCACTCTCTCATTTTGGGATGAGTGTCCTAAAAAGCAGCAGCAACCTCGTAAAAGCCCTGGAAGAAATGGTCTACCTAGGCATTTTAAAAAATTTTTCAGTCAGAGCAAGAAATAGCTTGTCACAGTTGATGCATTATTATTAGCCTTTCAAGAGCAAGCAAGAGCCTCAGATTTTGTGTTTGAATATGACAAAATGTATTTGTACCAAAATGAAATGAAACCCACACAGAGGTTTAATGTCTCCACTTAATGTGTATTAATATGGGAAAATTTATCAAAAAAATTTTTTTACATGTCACATTCTCATCGACAGGAAGGATATCAGAAGTGTTACTGTTAATACAATTTTTACAAGTGTCGGCCTCACCACTGAGCCCCATCCATATTTAAGTTCGATTATCTGGTCTTTGTCTTCCCCCATAAGATTCTTGGCATTATGCTTCAGAATTATATTTACCACCACTCTCCTGACCTGCCAGTCTCATCAGTAATCCTGATGTAGCTCAGAACAGAGAAACATCTATTTAATTGGTTTTCAACTAGCAGAACTTCAAGTTCAATTGCATTTGCTATATTTTCAGCTCTCGTGAAGACATTGACTAAAAAGAAATGTTTTTTTTCTGGGGCTTGTTGGGTGACTTTACCTTAAATTACATAAGGCAGTGGGACCTAGAGGTTTTGGAAACCAAGACCAGGTTTAGAACCCCTACTGTGACCTTCACTAGCTGTTATGGCCTTGAGCAAGGCAGTCAACCACTATGAACCTCAGTCTCTTTGTCCATAAAATGGGGACTAATAGCTGCTTTTCAGAGTAAGTTAGGGATTAAATGAGATACTATAGGTGGAGTTCCTGGTCGTGTTTACAAAAGGACCAGGTAATTGTTTTTTGGTGGTGGGGAGAGGAGCACAGGGACTGAGGTTGGGATGATACTATTTTGAATGCCTTTTGGAATCGATTCATTAAAATTATGCAAGTTGGGCTGCCATCCCAGAAGATTTTTGTTTGTTTTGAACCTTTTTTGGCAAATAGCAGGAGCATGAAAGAAGGCAATGAAGAGTAGATTTGGTAACTACCTCTTATTGCTAAATAATAACTCTGCCTTGCCTCCATGTCATTGGGATATGAGGGGATGGGAGTTAAGCACTAGAAGTAACCTAAGATGTCTTGGGTGTAGACACGGACTCTTTTTTCCCATACCTTTCATACTCCAATCAGAAAATTAACTCCAGCATTAATGGTATAAATGGATAACCAAAGTGCATGTTAAAACTTTTGTTAAAAATAAAAATAGCATTGGTGATTACTGCAAATTACTGAGGCTGTGGAGTGGAGTGTTAAAACTGTGGTCCAAAGCCAGCTCCTGCCCTTTCTGGCTGTGTGTCCTGGGCCCAATCATTTTACCTCGCAGAGCCGAATGGGCTGTCAAATGACCTCAAAAAGAGTCTGGCGGTTTTGGCTAGACACAAATGACAAAGATTTGTTCATGGGTGTTAGAGTTTGCAAACTGGAAATATAACTAGGAATAAACCCGGTAATATTCCAAAGAACAAAGGAAAATGATTCGTTTTTATAATGTAGTAGAATCACAAGAGAGAAAGGAGCCCTGCATTCTTCGCTATTTGGTCCATCGGGTTGAGTTAACTAATATCAGTAATGACTATGATAACTCTCTGGTTGTCATAAGTGGGGCATTGGGCAGCCTGGTCACACAGAGGTTTCCTTTGAAGAGGTCCTGTGCTTGACTGGCTTCCAGGCACCAACATGTACCATACTAATGAGAATCTGTGTAGTGTCTAATGCAGGACTGGAGAGTTACAGGAATGTTTAAAAGTTTAAACATCAAAGATACATTTATTATTTTCCCTCGAGCTTCAAGTTCTGTTGATAATTTAGCAGTAAGTCTGGGAAGGGACCCTGTTATTTTCCCCTAACTTCACGCTTTCCTCAGGGCTTACCTGTGAAATGGGAATGATACTGGGACCTGTACCTTAGGGTTGCTGTGAAGATTAGACAAACTTGCCCACGTGAAGTGGCTGGCACAGTATCTGATGTACTGTGAGCATAGCGTAGCTGTTAGCTCTCATTTCAACTAAGGCTCTCACCTTTTCTGTTGCACAGTCATCTGTGCCTCTGGAGCAGTGGTTTATTTTGCTTACTGTTCATCCAGATAGAAATTTTAGATGCAAACAAGGTGGGCATTAGCCTAAACATATGCTTAAAAGATCAGTTTGCGACAGGCAGTTCTCTTGACTCTTGCTCTAAGTGCCATTGGATGGGATTGCCATTGGATGGAACCACAACTTGGGAAAAATTTAGTCATTTGGGATGTAGGAGATATGGCCTTTGCAGTGACAGATGCATTTTTGGATGCGAGGAGTGAGGTCCCTATCACTTCTGTGGGTGACGTTTGCTTCCCCACTTCGCTGCATACAAGATGGCACAGAGATTGCCACATTCTTTTTAAACATGGAGTCCTTTTGTCAAGAGTCCAAAAGAGTGTATTTCCTTTTCTTTCTGGGCTCATTTTGGAACTAAAATAAAATGTTTTCAATTAATTTTAAATGAAGAAGTTGCTATGAACTGTAGAAGCCAGGAACGTGTAATGTGTGTGCTCCTGCCCTTGCCGTCACTCGCTTGTGCTTTGCCATCCCAGGGAAGAGTTATGTTTTCCAAAGCATGTCTGGGAGGCTCTAGTCTTAGGGGGTATCCATGGTGCAGTGGTCCAAAAAGTTTGGGAATCACTGGATAAAACACAGCCAAATTGGCTTCTTGAATTAACAAGATCATTCATGTAAGTAATCATTTCACTTACTCATTTATCACATGCTTATTGAGTGCCCTTTTGTTCAGCTTTGTTTGAGGAGTGGGGATATTACAGTGATCACCGATTGCCTAGAACTTAAAGTTTGGTAATGATGACTGTAAGACGGCTCAGAGCCTTTATTAACTAAGCATGCCTAATTTGCTCAAAAAGGAATGGGATAGCCTGTATTTTCTGGCCTGAAAATCTTTTTTTGGTGGTGGGGAAGGGGAGAGATACCCTCTGATTTAGTATTCCTTGGTACATACCTTTGGGAAATTCTCGGGTCGGAGCGTAGTTGCTGCATTGTGGGTACCCTAACGACCTGTAAACTTTTGGGGTGCTCAGAGATGATGAGAAAATGCCAGCAGCAGCAAGGTCCCATCTTAGAAAGTAGGCACCCCTCTTCTCATTCCAATCTACTGACCTTCTTCTGGAAAGTACCTGCAAGACCCATTCTAGATGCTAGAGGCAGTGCTGCTAATGTAAGAAAATAACCGTAGAAGCAACAGTCGCTGATATTTGTTAAGCACTTGATGTATGTCCAGCCTTCGGCTAAGTGCTTGTTTTCTTAAACTGTAACGCCAGTGATAGCTGACATTCACTGAGTATACGCTTTCCATGAATCATTATATTTAATTCTTACATTGACTCTGTGAGGTCAGTACTCTATTATTCCTATTCAATAGATGAAGGAACAGAGGCACAGAGAGGTGAAGTCGTCTGCTCAAGATGCCTAGCTGGGAAGTGGCAAAGCTGAGATTGGATAGAACCCCACAGCCCATTACTTTAACCCAGGAGTTCCCAACCAAGGGTGATTTTGTCCCTAAGTGACAGCTGGCAAGGTTTGGAGACAGTTTTCTTGTCACTGTGCTCTTGGCAACTAGTGGATAGAGGCCAGAGATGCTGCTAAACATTGCACAGTGCACAGGACGGCCCTCAACAACAGAGAATTATCAGTCCAAACCGTCTTTCGAGCCAAGGTTGAGGAACCCTGCTTTAGCCAAACATTGTGCCGGTTTTAGTTCTACTCGAGAGCCTCACAGTTTAGCAGGGGGTTGTGGCAAGCACACACACTAATTTTAATCCGAGCCAAGAGATGCGCTACAGGAAGCGTGTAAATTGCCTTTATAGCCCCCATTCATGCCTTTTTATTTCTTTATAAAGTCTTTATTGCCACAGCCACCTCACTGGTAACCCCAGTCAAGGCTGTTTCTTGGCAAAGAGAAGCTAGTCCATCCAGTCCTCAGTTTAGATCTCTGGGACCTCCTGGTGACTTTAGGAGAAATTACAGCCTCCTAGAGAACCCCCAAAGTCCTTCCCCGTCTGACTCTCTCCTGCCCCAATTCCAATCTCAGCTACTACCACCCCCCCGCCCCCCCATGCGCCCCCCCGCCCACACACACATTCCCCTGCTCCTATCCTAACACAGCCACCACTTCCTGTTTGCGACCCTGTCCTTGTGACAGGCCAGGGCCTCTGAAGCAGGCTGCCCTCTCTGTCTGGAACCCTCCCCACTCCTCTTTAGATTTGCAAACTCTACTCACCCTTAAGATGTTCCTGAAAGATCTTCTTTTCCTCGATGCCTTTCTGATTTTCTCAGGAAGAACGAATCGCAGGGTCTTTTGTGTTTTCAGCTTCTTGGATGTAGCTCTTGGATTCATGGTTATGTTTAACTAATTGATTTATATGTTTCCCTGTCCATCTATCTGTCTGCTTGTCTGTCCCTCAACCTATGGCTTCTAAGCCTAACTATCAAATGTCCTGGAGGGTTTGTTAAAAAAGTACACTTTTCACCACTGCGTTTTGACACAGTAGATATAAGATGAACCCAGGAATTTATGTTTTTAAATCTGCAGGGGGTTTCTAAAGTGCCCTAAAGTTTGAAAACCACTTTCTGTGTTTGCTATTTGCTATTACTCAGATTTTGGTTCAGATGTCATCTCTTCAGAGAGGTCCTCCCTGATCACCCCTCATGCCCTTGCCAATCTCTTCCATCTTTTTGTTATTTCCATGCAGAGCACTTCCCATTGTTTGACATGTTTTTTGCTTATTTGGATAATTGCTAGGGAAACCATATAGCATGGGGGTTAAGAGCATAGATTCTGTGGTCTGGGTTAGGATCTTGGTCCACGTGGTATTTACCAGCTTAGTGATTTAGTCATGTTACTATTTCAGGTCTCAGTTTCCTCATCTATAGAGTGGGGATAATAACAATCCCTATAGCACAAACTTGTGAGGATTAAATCAGTAAGATGTGTGATGTGCCAGGAAGAGTGCCTGGAGGCTCGTCAGCCTTCCATATGCATTAGGCGTTATTATTTATTAATTGTCTGTTTCTCTCACTGAAATGTTAAGCCCCACAAGGGCAGACACTGGGACTGCTTTGGTCATTGTTGTACCCTCAACTCCTAGAGCGATGCCTGGCATACAGTGGGAGCTCGGCCAGTATTTACTGAATGGATGGATGGATTTCTGGACTGGAGTATGAGCCCCTTGAGGACAGGTTACTGTGACTGATCCATCTCTTTATGCTGAGCACCTGGCATAGGACTGGCCCAAGGTAGGTACTCAGCAAATATTCATTGAATGATTGTGTGAATTCACGAGCAAGGAAGGATTGGATAGAAATACATTGGGGATTTGATGGAACACACAATGGCTGGAGATGGATCTATAAAGAATTCTCGATAGTCATATTTTTCAGAAAGCTCATAAAGAATCTGAATGTAGGAACATTGAGGGCATTCCAAGTTAAGGCCCAGTTTGATCAAAGATTCGAAGGCATAGAAATGTGGGATATATTGTGAATAGGGAGTGGACAGTTCAATTCAGCTGCAGCCAAGGTACAAGGGAGCTGTCCAGGGGAGCATAGTGGTTAAGTGCCAGACTCTCCCATTGGTCAGCCCTGGTTTTCTACTCTAGCTAGGTGGCTAGAGTTGTTATATCTCTGAGTCTCTTTTTCCTCACCTTATAGGCTTGTCATGTGGATTAAATACAAAGTAAATAATGTGCTAGTCAGATTGTATTAATTTCTTCATCAAATATATATCGAGTACCTGCTATGTGCTAGGCGGATACCGTCAGTGTTCCAGGGAGCCATGCAGCCCCACCTGACACGTGGTAGAGCTCAGCGAAAGTTTCCTATTGTTATCGCTATTATTATCCCCATTGGCAGTGTTATAGCCAAGGTTGGAAGAGGTGGTTTGAGGATGTATTATTGGGGGCATTGCAAGCCAGGCTGAACACAGCACTGGGATATGGTGCTGTGAACTTCATAGTTTTTTTTTTTTGTGAGAGGGAGGGATGTGATTCATGGTGAGTATTTGGAGTATTAGTGTGGCAGGCTGGTGTAGAAAGGGTGCAGGAGAGCTAGGGACTAGACGTGGAGCATTTCTGTGTTAAGATTTTCGCACCAACATGGAAAAGAGGACACGTGGGCCTGAGCTGGCCTGAAGGCTGCGTGCATGGAGCGTGGGGGACATGTTGGCTTGGACAGGTCCGGGTACTGGCTGGCTACAGGGAGGCCTGAGATGAGTGAGTCAGAAACAACACCCAGTTTCCGGCCTCAGCACTGGAAAGACGGTGCTACTGCCAGAATTAGAGAGTCTGGGAAAGAGCTCCTCTCCCAAGAGTAGGTGATGAATCCGTGGTGGGACCCACTGTGTTTGAGATATTGGCAGGTCCCCTAAAAGGGAAACATAGTGGACTGAGGGGAAGGTTGAGAGAGGAGAAACTGGAGAAGAATCCTCAGAAACACATTTATTGAGGGCCTATGACGTGTTGTTTTATTAAGTCAGGAAACAGTCATCCAGCACTTAACGCTAAGTGTCGGGTATGGAGTGATGGACTAAACAGATGTGATCCTTGTCCTCATGGAACTTCCCCTGTAGTGGGGGCCGAAAGAACTGTATCAAACATTTTATATAATGAATGATCAGTGTAAGCGCTCTGAAAGAAACCAAGAGAAAGAATAAGACCCAACTTGTCTTACGTTGGGTTCCTCCGAACAGAATCTGAGATGGGGGTTCCTGTGTGATTCATTGAGGGGATGCTCTCAGAAGAAAGGGCAGTGAAGGAAGCCAGGGTGGGCTTGGAAGTTGCTGGGTGAAGATGTGGTTTCAGGAGAAGTCCAGCTTTGGCCTGATGCCACTGGAGCTCTGGAGTGTGAACTGTGTCAAGGATACTATCCTGCCCCAAGGCATGAGGGTCGGGATTCCCTGTCCTCCATCAGTTAGTCATTGGCTATGGGGAGGACACGCCTTCCCAGGCACTTCCAGGTGATGCTGTTCCCTTCAGCCATGGATAACCCTCTGGACAAGGGTGTGGGCGTGAGCAGCCATGAGCAGCCAGTACCCACAGCAGCTGAGAGATAGGCCCAGTGGCCAGGTAACAGGGACCTGGATGGGACACCGACAGGCTGCTTCCCAGGGGTCAGGGAAAGCTTTTGAGGAGGTGGAATTTAAGCTGAGACCTGAAGGGCGTGGAGGGTCAGCTGAGAGAAAGCCTGTGGCACCCTGTGGGTGGAGAGAAGGCAGGGCTCTGCATTCTGAGTAGAGGGAACAGCACAAGGTCTTGAAGTAGGAATGAACTTCTGTGCTGGAACTTTCTGAACCCAGGCAAGAGTAGGCCGACAAGAGGTCAAAGGATTTCTAGGGCCGTTTTAGCCATAGCGAGGAGTCTGGATTTTATGCTTAGAGTAATGGGAAGCCTTTGGAGGAGTTTAGTGAGCAATTACTAAGACCTAATTTATGTTTCAAGATCATTCTGGCTGCTGTGCAGAAAATGGGTTAGGGTGGGGAACGATGGAAACCCACTGTGCTAAACACTTTATAGGCACTCATGCAAACCCCACAATTGATCCTCTTAACTGAGGCCCGGAGCGGATAAGCAAGCTGTTTAAAGACACACAGCTAGCCAGTTGGCAGAACTGGGATTTGGTTCCTGGTGGTATGGGTGTGCAGTCTCTTACCATAGGGAGCATACTGTCTGCCTAGGGTCTGCCTTGTTCTTCGTCATGTCTCCGCAATGTTCAGCTCAGAGTAGGAGCTCAGTAAGCGTGTTGAGTGGAAGAGTGTGGGATGAGTGAATCTGAAAAGTAAGGGAGGAATAGTCAGGAGCATGCTGGGTCGGAGGAATTGAGAGAGGAGGGTTAGAATAAAGTCGTGGTGGGGTGGCGGTCATCAAAATTAAATGCTCACAGGAGACACGCAGGGCCCTGGAAAGATGCTGGACTTGGTGAGTGGGAGTCATTATGACCCAGGCTCAGGCAGGCTTGGGTAGGCTTGGGTGGGGTAGGGAGGCAGCCAGATTGCAGTGGATGAAGGAGTGAGTGGGTAGTGAGACTTGCTCTCTTGATTCAGCCGCGGCAGCCGGGGCTCTCCGCCCACAGGTGCGGGTTTGACATGCGGCAAGAACGTGCGCGCCCACACGTGCCACACGCATGTGGGTGGGTGGAGGAGGAGGAGGCGGCGGGGGCGGACAGAGGCCGGGCGGGCATCAGGAGTGCACAGCCTGAACGAGAGCACGGAGCGAGGTGGGCTGCCTCAGGACCACGTGTGCCCACCTTTATGCGGGCTCGTGTGGTGGGAGGGGTACATTGTGGAAGGCACTCACTGGAGGCTGAGGTGCTTCTCTTTGGAGATGGTGGTGAGAAAGGAGTGCAGGGAGGGAGAAAATGCTCCGCGGGACAAGGGGGCCAGCCCCATGGGGTTTTCCATGAGGTCGTAGTAAAAGCAGTAATACACAATAGGTTTATTGAGGACCTACTATGTGCCAAGCACTGTGCAAAGGGTGTTTAATCTTGCCGATAATCTCAGCCTTAAGTGGAATATATTAATAGTATAATCCTCATGTTGTAGATGGGGAAACTGAGGCCCGGGTTAAGTCATTTGACCAAGTCAGTCCACAGTAGCGCTGAGTTAGAACCTGGGATTGGCAGGGTCAAAGCTCATGCCCCTAGCCCCTAACCTCATTTCAGTACTGCTGCCTCCCCCAAAACTTTCTTCTTAAAGTATAAGAACCTTCCTGGGGACAGGTGACACATGGAATTTGGACTCAGGCAGACCTGGGTCACTGCCCAGTCACTGCCCAGTGACTTTGGGTCCTTCAGACCCCACACAGCTCTATTTCCTCTTCTCTAAATTAGGGATATGGAGAAACTTACTTTGGGAAGGTTGATATGAGAAGCAGCTAGATAATGGCAATCCATTCATTCTTTCATTGATTCACTGACCGATGTTTATTGAGTATCTGTTGTGTGCCAGGTAATATGCTGTTTCCTGGGAATATAGTCATGAACTAGACCAAGTGCGTGATCTAATGGAGCTTAAATGTGATGGATAACAAGTGAGTAAATTAACTAACTAGATCATTCTGAATCATGACAGGTGTTACTAAGGAAATAATACAGTATAATGAGAGAGAGAAAGCATGTTGGTTGGGGCCTTTGTACTCTGTGGAACAAATTGCAGTGGTTATCATGATGCACTGGCTTCTGCCCCAAACAGAAGGGCCCAGAAACCTCAGCCTCAAAATGTTGGTCCCTGGGGAATCTGATCAAAGGGTGGATGCCTATGTCTGGGGATTTGGGAAAAGATTACATGAACTTTCATTGGTTATATTATCCTTAGAATGAAGAAACAGGCTCAGAGAGGTTAAGCTTCCTGAAATCACAGAGCTAATAAATGATGAGGCCAGGATTTGAATGTGGACAGTGGGATTCTGGAACCCATAACCTTCACCAATAGACTGCTAGAGAGAGTAGACTTCTGATTAAAATGCAAACATTAACCCTAGGGCGAATAATACACAGGGCTATTCGTTGCTGTTGCATTAACTTCAGAGTATGAAGGGCTCCTGGTGACCATTCAGGGGTGTTAACCTGAAGATCAGAGAGCATATGTCCCTGCCCAAGGTCACACAACTAGGCAGCCAGGAAGCTGGGTTTGGAGCCTGAGGACAGATGTCTCTAAAGGGTATGACACTGTCTGTCTCCAGCATGAGGCTCGTTTCAGGTGGCACTTGTCAGCTGATCGTCCTGGCTCCGTCAGCCACGCTGGCTGTACACAGCGGCCAGTCTTTGTGGGCATGGACATTTTTATGCCCTTTATTGAGGCAAAACTCATTCCAGAATTTGAGTAACTTTGCATCTGGGGACACGCTTCACGGAGCCCCTGGGCAGCTGAATTGGCTCTTGCTGGGTGACAATGACTCACTTTTATCGCCCCGTTGCCTTTGAGCCTATGCCTGCTGCAGATAACCTTGCAGGAGGCTGCAGCTGCCCTGGAAGGTAACTGCTCCCTGATGCTCTGTCTTGCCCAGTCTGCGGCAAAGGTGGCATCCCGTCTTCCTATTCCGTGTGCCCTTCAACCTCCCTTCTGCCCACCTCTCCTCTGGTGTCTGCAGTCTGTCCCCTTGGGGAAGGAAACTTGCCACCATTTGGGTCTGGGATGAGTAGCTGGTACTTAGAAGGAAAATAGATGCCAGGCCTGTCCACACATTTGTCTGTGTTACACCTGTGTTCTTTCAGATCCTGATTTCACGTGGCCCAGAGCACTGCAACTTGCTTTCTCATGGCCCATTTTCCACACTCCTCTCTGGGTTGGATGTGGCTGGGGCCAGGAGAGGCTTACAGTGGGCCCCTTGGCTTTTTTTTTTTTTTTTTGAAACCAGGTGATAAAGCTAAGCAGACAGAAGAAAAGGTAACTCCCACAGATGGCAGTGACGTAACCCAGATATTGATAGGCAACCTTGATCTCCACCTCCTCTGGGCATCTCATTTGTCAGAGCTAGATTTGTTGGAATCTGGTTCTAACAGTGCAGTCATCAGCTATGGTCACTTCTTCATTCAACAAACAAGTAAACTTGTTGCTGGAGATGCTACAGTGAGCAGGCCACACAAAGTGCCAACTATCATGGAGTTTATGGCGTGGAGTTTACAGTCGATCAGCGGGGGAGATAATCCTTACATGATAATAACAGCTGTTACCGATTACGACACTTGTGACAAGTGCTATGCAGAAGAGTGGGGGTATAGGAAAAGGGGGACCTGATCCAGGTTGGGGAGGTCTTCAGGGAATGTGTCTTCATCCCAACTCACTGCCCAACTGTGGACTGATCTGGGCAGCCCCCTGACCCTGCTTCCTCTCCACATGCAACAGAGGCAGATGGAGATGAGCCCGCAAAGTGAAGGCAGCTGTGGTGGCGTAACCAGTCAGCTCTGCCCCCAGCAGATCTTTGCTGTGGGTTAGCCTGGGAAGCGAGCATATTTTCTCCATGTGGGGGTCTTAGAACTTTATTTGGGATGTGCTTGGTCCTCAAAGTAAATGTGAGATAGAGTCTCTGTTCTAGTTATGGCACTGGAATTATCTGTTTCTGTCTCTCTGTCTTCTATCCATCCATCCACTTGCCCAGGCATTGATCTACTTATTTTATCTTTCTACCTCTCCTCCTCCACCTACATTTTAAAAAACCAATCTGAGTGCTGGAAGAATATAAGGCCAAGGGTTACTCAAACTTATTACTACTGACATCTTGGGCCAGATAATTGTTTCTCATCCAGGGCTGTCCTGTGCGTTGTACAGTGTCGAGCATCATTCCTGGCCTCCACCCTGACTAGAAGCTAGTAACTTCCCACCTCTCCACCTCCTCCCCCAGCTGTGATAACCAAAAAATATTGCTGAATGTCCCCTGGGAGGCACAATCGCTGTCAATAGGCCCCCACTGCCATCCTAGACCACCAGTCTCAAATGTGACCTTTCCCAGTGAAGTGACCAGCACTGACCCAGCTGTCATTTCCTTACCTAGTCTCAAATGCTTCTTGTTCACACAAAGACCCTGAGGTTCCAGATGGGTGTCATCGTCCATTGGGCTAGGGACAGAGCCAAGCCTGGTGCGTGGGGCTGAGCCCACTGCTGAGTTGGCCTTGACTCATCTGGACACACTGCCTCCTGCCCTGGGCCACGTCTCTGGGGATATCCCCTGGGACATGCACCTCTGAGACTTTCCCAGCTGCTGTTGTCCCCAACCCTGTGACTCTCTCCCAACTTCTTCTCTAGGGATTCTTCTCCAGGGAGTTTGTTGTTTCTCCCTGCCTTCCAGGTCATGCTCTTCAGTAATTGCTGTGGCTCTGGAGGATTTCTCTGCCTTTAAAGGGAGTTTATGTCACCACATGGAGTTCTCAATAGAAAATTAAGTTGTAGAATCATAGAGTCATAGAACTTGGTGGGACTTTGGGGAGAAAACTGTTTTTCGTGCATGTGGGGAATATCTCTGCGTGAGGCCTCATCCTGCCCTTAGCTCAGTCCCTTCTGGATTCTTTGGTTAATGTCCAGATTTCCCCTCCCCGCTCCCACCTGACCTCCCTGCCTCTCTTTCAATACACAGTTCTTTACTAAAAGATTATTACCTGCCAGGCTCTGCTCTAAGTACAGCAGGTCCGCAAATAACGTTGTTTGGTTCAAAGGTGTTTCGAATCTCATCAACATGGATGAGATGCCATAGGAACTTAACTTCTATTCGTATCAGCCTGTGGGAAAAATCAATTTTGCTTTTGCTTCAAGTTGGAGAACTTACTGACAACATTAAGTGAGGACTTACTGTACTGGGATTCAGAGGTAGCCCTGCATTCATGATGCTTAAAGTCTGTTAGATCTCCGCATATTTCATGTTCTTGATTCTAAAATGCTCTATCTTAAGATGCACTACTAATTTAAAAGCTGTCTCTTGGTGGTAAAAGGAAAGGAAGAAGGAAGGAACAAAGGAACATAGCCCATATTAAATATACCTGCTTGAGGTAAGAAGTTTCAGAAACATGATAATATGACAAACTTCGATTTTGTAGGCGGCCCGAAAAAAAATGCCTATAGCTGCAGAAATGTAACATATTTAGTGACACTGTCCCAAAGGTCTGGAAGATGGGGCTCTGTGAGAGTGGGTGTGTTAGTTTGTTAGGGCTGCCGTCAGAAAGTATGACAAACAGGGTGGCTCAAAACAACAGAAGTGTGTTGTCTCGCATGCATTTCTGGAGGCCGAAAGTGCGAGATCAAGGTGTCTGCAGGGCCGTGATCCCTCTGAAGCCTGTAGGGGATCCTTCCTTGACCCTTCCTAGCTTCTGCCGGTGCTAGCTGTCTTTGGCATTCCCTGGCTTGCAGCTGTGTAACTCCAGTCTCCACCCCTGTCATCACATGGTATTCTCCCTGTGTGTGTGTCTGTGTCCAAATTTCCCTATTTTTATAAGGTTACCAGTCATTTTCGATAGTAAGATTTCATATTAACTAATTATGTCCACAGTGACCTTATTTCCAAATCAGGTCACTTTCAGAGGTACCAGGGGTTAGGACTTAAACATATCTTTTTTTTAGTAACAACATATCTTTTTTTGGGTAACACATTTCAATTCCCCAAACAGTAGGTATCTATTTTACTCTTATTTCTGTTTGCGGTGGTATCTCTAATTTTTGTCTCTTCTCATACTGCTTCTTCCTTTACATTTTCCCTTCCATGAATATAATACAGACCTGAAATATCTTTTTATTTGCTATTTTGTGAAGTACAGTTTTACCTTAAACTAAGAAGCCCATTGTACTATATTCCTATGAGCGTTGTAATAAATTAGCACAGATTAGTAGCTTAAAACAACACAAATTTATTACCTTACAGTTCTGGTCGGAAGTCCAAAATGAATCTCATGGGGGCTAAAATCAAGGTGTCAGCAGGGCTGTGTTCCTTCTGGCAGCTCCAGGGAAGAATCTGCTCCTTGTCTTTGTAACGTGTAGAAGCTTCCCTCATCCTTTGGCTCGTGATCCCTTCTGTCTTCAAAGTGCATCACTCCAACTTCTGCTTCCTTCATCACATCTCCTTTTTCTAATCTTCTCGCCTTCCTCTTATAAGGACATTGAGTCCACCTGGATAATCCAGAAAAATCTCCCCATCTCAAGATCCTTACTTAAGTCTATTTGCTAAATCTATTTGCATGTAAGGTAACAAATTTACCGGTTCTAGATGAACATCTTGGAGGGGCCATTGTTGTGTCACCAGGGGTGTGCCCCTCTGTCTTTCCCCAACACTTGATCTTCCAGAGACCATCAGGATAAACTCTTCCTCCTCATGGATGCCTTCCCGGACCACCAGAGAGATTCTCCCTATTGCAGCACAGACCATTCTGGCTATTATTGCTCATTTAAATCCGTCTGCCCTGCCAGACTTTAAGCTCCATGAGGACAGGCCTGTCTCGAGCACCTAGTGCAGTGCCTGACATGTAGTACACCCTTAACACAGAGTCATCGAACATGAGACTGATGAGTTCTGGTTTCAGCTGAGTGCGTGACCCAGAGCAAGTTTTATTCAACCTCTGGGAACTTCAGCTGCCTCATCCAGAAAAGTAGATGGTAGAGGAAATATGTTTTACATTCATCACAGGTATTTCCAGTTTTCTCTTTTTCTCTCATCTACCTATTGTCCATCCATCTATCCATCTGTCTGTCTGTCCATCCATACATCCATCTGTCATTGAGAGGCACAGGTGAATGGGTTTGAGAGTCACCTTCAGAAAGAAAGAATTCAGAAGTCAGAGAAGCCTGGCTATGAATCACGATAACCTCACTTTATTCATCTGTAAAAACGGTATGCTATTAAAACCAGCAGACTTAAATGAAACTGTATAAGGAAAGCACAGAACCAGGACAGAGTAACTGCTTTAAAAATGATAGCTATTAGTATTGCTATTATTAAAAGCATTTGACAAGATAAAGTTCACTACAAATACTTTTCCTTTTTCAGAGACCTGTTATTGGGCAAAGCAATGTAGTTTACTTCCTATTACCCCAAACTCCGTCTCTCCATGAGCTCCCTATTCCTCAGCACTTGTTCTGTTCCGGAAACTTGGCAGGTAGTGTGTGCAGTTATTTTCAGAGGAACGAGTGGGTAAAATCGGCAGCATTTCCCCCGGAGTGTCTGTGCCGGGGAGTATGAGTTTATGGCGCATCTGCTTTGTGTATAAAAGCCTTGTCCTCCCCCAGCACCACCCCCTCCTCAGCGGCAGAGCAAGCAGGGACCCAGGCTACTTCCTGCATCCTCTTCTCAGCCAGGGGAGCACTTGCTGACTGCCCCCCGCCCTGCCATAGTCTTGGGGGAGGGAAGCAGCAAGGCTGGCTTTGCTTCTAGGCAGCAGAGGAAGGAGGTCACTGCTGGAGAGCCAGAGGCTTTGGAGGGACTTGAGAGCAGAGTTCAGGGGGTTCTTCCCCAACCTGCAGTCCAGCCTGAGATGCTGATGAGAATAAAAAAGATAACGGACAATGATAATGGGAGGGTGGCATCCACTCCCCACTGTCTCAGCTCAATGTACGCAGGTAGGATCACCTTAACTCATCATGTATGGAAGGGGGGTGTCTTCCTTGCTGCCCTGCTAGGTATCCAGAGGTTGCCGTGGGTCTTATGGTTATCAGGGATGGGGAGGTGTGTGCTCTTACAGCCTCTACTCATGGCGAGGATGAGGACCTTGACCATGGGGCAGATGTCTCTCCTGCCCTAGAGGATCAACTGAGGAGGGGTGGTCAGCAGGAAAGCCTCTGGTCTGGCAGAGACCTTGGGCATCTGCGGGGTCTCTGCAGCATTGTCTCATGGCCTCTCACCTGGCATTTCCTGGGCATTGGTCCCACACAAAGCCACTCTTGGTTCCTCTCCTTCTGTCCTTCCTGGCCTGTCCTTCCTGCCCTGCGCCTTTCACTTTCCTCAGCCTCACCCTGGCTGCCACCTTGTGTCTCGTAGGAGCCCTTATGGCAGATCAAGATGCTCCTGTCTTATCACAGTAGAGCCCACTTCACATTAGCCACAGAAAGTTCCTCTTCCCTTAAGGGCAGGGAGGGCTTCAGTCTTCACAAAAAAACACAAATGGTCTAAATTCTAACTTCTGCACTCCAGAGCTGAGTTTTCATAATTAAACAAACAAACAAACAGATCGAATTATTACCTGAGCTTTTACTGTAGTCCATTTCTTCATTTTGCAGAAAAGGAAACCAAGGTTCAGAGGAAATAACTTGCCCAAGCTGGCGTGCGGTTACTGAACAGCCAAGTCGGGATTGGAGAGTTGGCCCTCTGGCGCCAGTGCCTCTTAGTTAAAAGTATATGGTTTAACCACTGTGCTTTCCTGCCTCCTTTGTGGCCTTGGATAAACCAGCCTCTATTTGTTCTGCTGTTCCTTAGAGATAACACCTATCTTGCAGGGCAGTAATAATAGCAATAGTTGTAATAATGATGGTGATGATGACGAATGCTTACATGTCGCTTCCTATTTGCTCTCTTCGAAGCATCTTTTGTGTGTTGGCACAACAGTTCTCTGAATGGGTACACTGATTATAGGGTTAAAGATGATGACTGTAAGGCAATTATAACAGTGTTTGACACACAGTGGGCTATAAATGGTGGGTCTTATTATCGTTATTAATAGAGACGTGAAGTGAAGCTGGTCTTGGGTCTGAGAGGCCTCGTGAAAGCACTGCCTTAATCCACCTCAGCTCCCATGTTTTGGAAGCTTTTCTAGTGTATTCTCTCCAGTTTGGCTGTTGCATTCTCTTGGCACATTCTAAAAGATAGGCATTCCCAGACAGTTAGCAGAGAGAAATTATTTTTCTCTTCAAAGAATTCCATTCTCCCCCTTGGCCGCCATTTCCCTCCCTCTGTTGGGGAACACAGCCTCAAAGGGCAGCGTGAATCTGGGACAGGGCCAATGCATCATCGCTTCCTGCATTAAAAGAGTCCGATGCTTCTTAATGGAGGAACCAGGAAGAACCAACCCTGAGGAAAGAGGAAGCAGCCTCAGTGGTCCAGTGACTGGCTCTGGGTCCCATAGCCATGAGCACGTGAGCAACACGTCTCTTTCCTGCAGAGCTGCCGTGGCCTCCCAATGCGCAGACCCCCTTCTGTAGGGTGAAATCTGGCGTTGGCGAGGCACCAACCCACTGGTCTCTGAGTGCCAGCTGGCGCACTGGGACCAGCTACAAAACCGAGTTCTTGTTTCCTTAGGATCGAGTGGGAGGGACTCGGGCTTCCAAGGCGATGGGAATAATAATAGTGATGTTGACAAGGACAACAGTAACAGCAGCAGCTACCATTTCATGAGTGTCAGACTAATTGTCAGGCACTTTGCATTCCTTGTCAGATTTAACCCTAAAAACTACCCTGAGAAGTGGGCATCCTTACCCCCATTTTACAGATGGGAAAATAGAAGCTTAGATGGCTTAACAGATTGTGTGCCCAAGATCCCATGGGTACTGAGTAGCCAAGCAAGGATTCCAACCCAGGTCCCTAACTGATGACAAACTGGGGCTCTCACTGTTAAACTACCTGGGTTTAAAGGCTGCGGTGTCCCCCAATATGTGGCAGCCACTAAGAGTGTGGGCTCTGTGTCAGATGGCCTGGGTTTGGATCAGATCTCCTCCATTTCCTGGCTGTATAACTGTGGGCAGTTTGCATGACTGAGCCTCAGTTTCCTCATTTGGGGAATGGGGGCAGTGATGGATAATATTGCCTCCTCCTTCATAAATCATCATGATGAAGATCAAATGAGACAATGCAATTCTCTGTGTCTTGGAACATAACTGGATTTCTTAGCCTTGACACCATTGACATTTGGGGCTGGATCATTTTTTTTTGTGAGGGGCTATTCTGTGCATTGTAGGTTGTTGAATAGCATCCTGGTCTCTACCCACTAGATGCCAGTAGCACCCCAAATCCAGTTGTGATGTTCAGAAAGGTCTCCAGACATCGACGAAAGTCCACCGTGTGTGTGTGGAGTGGGGCAAAATTGCTCCTCTTTGAGAATCACTGGCACGTAGTAAGTACCTCCTATATGAGAAGCAATTTGTGTAATACATTTGCCCAATACATGATAATTATTCTGACTGGAGCTTAAGCTGCCTCAAAGCTGGTCTAGTGGGGAAGACCTTGTGGGAAGTCCTTAACCACTTCTGCAGCCAGGGTGGGCAGCCTCTCGGGGAAATTTGGAGTTGCTCTCCAGATGGGGCAGTCCGAAGGGAAAACCATCCCAGACAAATAGCTGTGCTTTCTCCTTGGCCATTAGAAGCCGTTTTTGTTCCCAGTTGCTTTTGAGGGGTTATTTAAAAGTGCTGGATTCTTCTATAGCACAATGATACTCCCTGGAGACTTCCTTTAAAGTAGTTTAGGTCTCCTATCATTTTACTAATTCAGGCAGCAATAACTGAGTGCCTACTGTATGCCAGCCCCTTGCAGTATAAAGAGGAATAGCTAATACTTAGCAGGCCCTTAAAGTGCCAGCACTGTTCTAAGTTTCCTACAGGTATCATCACAGTTCACCCTCAGAACACCCCTATTATCATCCCTATTTTACAGATGAGGAAAATGAGCCTCTCGTCTTTGATTGTGTAGCCAGAACATGGTAGAACAGTGGTCTATACCCAGGCGGGTCTGGCTCCACTTCAGTAATCTGAACTGGATGAGATGTCCTGTCCCAAGGGAGCTCACAGTCTGGGGAAAGCCAGATACTGGAGCAAAGGGGCAAGGACAAAGGAAACCCAGGCTATCGTGGGAGCCTGAGGGTTGAAAGAAGCATTTGAATCAATGTGGTCAGGAAAAGCGTCCCCCAAAAGGTAGGCTGAAACTCAGTCTTAAAGACAAGGTGATGTGATGAGCGGGACAAGAGCATTCTAGTTCCAGGGGTGGAAAGTCCCAACATCCCCAAGTCCAGACACACAGAACAACACGTGTGGTGAACTACAAATGTACTGGAGCCAAGAGCGTGAGGCAAGGAGTGTTGGGGAATGAGAATTGAGAGTTGGTCCAGGGCCGGAGGGTACCAAGCAGAGGAACTAGGACATCAAAGAAACCCACTACTCTCTGAAAAATATCCAGGATGAACTGGGTTGGCAGAAACTGGGTAAAGTGAAAGGATAGCAGGTATATGTTGGTTTAATCGAAAGAACAGAAAAAGCCAATGGCTCGAGAAATGTCACCCAGACATCTTAGCACAGACAGAATTGTACTGAGAGCCAGGAGACCTGGGCACAAATTATCTAGGTCACTGGATTAGGATTGCTGGATCACACAACTTCCAGGGGCGCCCTCCACACCATGGTCTATGTCAGTGGTGCCATCTGGAGCAACACTGTCCACCAGCACTTTCTGCAAAGATGGACCTGTTCCATGTCTGCAGTGTCCATTATGGCAGCCACTAGCCATATGTGGCCCTGAGCACTTGAAATGTAGCTTGTGTGACTGAGGAACTGCATTTTAAATTATATTTAATTTTAATTAATTAAAATTAAAATTTCAGTAGTGGCTACCATTTGAACAGGACAGCCCTGGAGTCTTGCAGTGCCCAGCCTGGGTGGCTTACGTCGTGGCTTTGATTTATATGTCCCTTGGGCAAATCACTTGCCCTTCAGAACTTTTCTTTGTGTCATCAGGAATGCTACAGCAAAACACGCAATGGAACAAATTAACTGGCATCTCAAAGGTAATTAACGGTTTGAATGATGTAAAATAGCCAAAACAGAACAGCCAACAAACCAAACAACAAACAAACTCAAATGACCAGACATGGATAAACTTGGCATAGTTGATATCCATGGAACAAAAAATATTGGCTGAGTGGCATCGGTGGGGGTGGAGGAGGTGGAGGAATCTGTCTCTGTCTACATAGGATGACCTGCAAGTCATGGTCTCCAACTCATACCACGTGCCAGCATCTATCAAGATGACCATTTGTATATGGAATGTGGTTCTAGTTCCTCATACTCTTTGATATGTACCTTTATAGTTCCTCTCATTAAAAAGGCAGGATTTCTCCTCGATTTTCGGTTTGGTCATATGATTCAGTTTAGCCAATGGAATGGCAACATATGTGATGCCACTAAAAGCTTGCAAAATGCTTGCATGATGAGGCTTGCCATCTTGCATCTCTCACCACCACGAGAAGTTGCCTGGGCTCTTGCCCACTGGTCCCAGGGACAGGATGAGACACGAGTAGAACAGAACCATTGCAGCTACTCTGCCCAAGCTCGGCCCAGAGACACATGAGTAAGCTCAGCCTGGATCAGCCAAACCCAGCTGACTCACGGACATGTGAGTTAAATGAATGCCTTTTATCAAATGTCACTAAGATTTTGTAGTTGTTATGTGGCAGAGGTTAACTGATACGTAGCTGTTAATGATTTGACTTGAAATACCCTTATTTTCCCTGAATATTTTAAATTCCAGTATTTAGGGCCCTGTATTCCATCCTTTGACACTCTGGTTTCCCTTCGTGGCGTTTAAAAGTTAAAATAGTTTATTTTTATTTTTAAGAGCGATACACACTCATTTCAGGAAGTGGTATGAGAAAGAAATTTTAATGATTATGTGTAATATCAATCCCCACAGATAGCCACTGTTAACATTTTGTTATATATCAATCCTCAGAGATAACCACCATTAACATTTTGTTGTATATCCTTTTAGATACATAAAGGGATAGACAAATGCCTATTCATACACACATACACACTCACATGCACACACACATAACCCTATACATGGGATCGTATTATATTGAGACCTGCATTATTTTATTCAGTTCAACATTTATATATATCAGCAGTTCTCCACATCTTTAAACATTCTCCTGGAATGTGATTCTTAGCAGCGGCACATTAATATTCTATGGTACGGCTATATCATATTTTATTTAACCATTTCTTACTTTTTGACATTTCAATATTTTATAATTTCTCACTATTACAAATGATTCTGCAGTGTTCATGTCCGTACATAAATCTCAGTCTGCTTCTATGATTGTCCCTTTAGGCTGTTCCTAGAAGAGAAATTCCTTGGTGAAAGGGTCTGAACAATTTTAATAAGGTATCTCCAAGTTGTCCCCCAGGAAAGGCAATTTATAGCCCCATCTGCAGAATAGGAGAGGGGTTGGTATTTGTACTAGATAAGGACACATGGGGAGGTTTCAAAGCAGACAGACTGAGACTGGGATCTCTGAGATTGTGGTTTACACAGGACCATCAGCTGGGAATCATGAGAAATGCCATTCAATGTGACATTGAGAGAATCTCAGCATTCCTCACCTGCACGATCACCTCTAGCAATGTGATTTAGGGCTGAGCTTGGCTGGTGGTGTTTAGAAAAGATAGACATACAATCCGATATTTTAAAGTGCAGAGAGTGTGCTCAGCAGACGTCGTCTTTGCTGACAGCCACCTACCTCTATTGAACATCCCTGTCACCTGAGGGCAAACTCCAGATCCGTCAGTTTGAGACTTGGCCAATTTACTTATTCTCTCAAATCCCAGAATTCTTCATCAGTAGAATGAAGGCAAAACTGTGATTTAAACTGGCAAATCATCTAGCAAAGGCCTTGACTCTTAGAAGGTACTCTACAAATAGGAATTTTCTCCTTTTGCTCCTAAAGAGGAACCAGGCCTATTGGTGATGTGGAAAGTGGGTACAAATTCAGAGTCATTATCAAACTAATTCTTCGACTCTTGTGTATCTATCCCAGATGAAATTTCTACATGTTTGCGGCAAAATGAAAAATGATGTGTAGGCAGTTATTAATAGAGATACGTATATCTCTAAAGGCTTGTCCTTTATTATGAGATAATGGGCTTTTGATTTATATTTATGTTTTAGAGCTTAAAATTCTTTCTTTGTGTCATCAGGAATGCTACAGTGAAATGCAGAATTTTGCTCTGGTAATGGCCAAGTTAATGCTAACTGAACTGATTTCCCCACAGATAGCAAATATAAACTCTGGGAAAAAATCGAAAAGAAAAATAAAAAAAACAACAACCCAGCTTCCTGCAGGGCTGATGGTGGTAGTTAAAATTCCCATGGGAAACCTGTACTCTTTCTGGCCTGAAGAGCCAAAGGACAGAGTTATGGACAACTGCTCTCACAGGAAAGAAAGGCAGAGATGGGGGCCTCGGTTTTGTGGATAAATTCTACCCAAGTCTCTGGCTGACTTCTGAGGCATCCTGGCCTAGGGTGAACCCTAATCAGCCCAGATAAGTCTAAAAGAAATGAACTGAGAGTTGAGGGGCTGCCTAGCTGGCAGAATTTGCAGCTTGAATCTCCTAAAGTTAATTGCCTTCTAAAACAAATTTAAAAATCAACACTCTTTGTGGGAAATAGAACAGCATCCAGAGCCTTCACAGTATAACATTTAGAATACCTAGGATACAATCCAAAATTACTTGAAATGCAAAGACTAGGGAGATGTGACCCATTCTTAAAAGAAATGACAATCCATGGAGGCTGAGTCTAAGATGACCCAGATGTTGGAATTGCAGACATGGATTTTTGAAGTAGCTATTGCGACTGTGATGTAAAGGAAAATTTGCTCATGATGAATGAAAAGATAAGAAGTCGCAGTCAATAATAGAAATGAGAAAGAAACATTGAGATTCTAAATCTAAAACATACAATGTCTTAAAACATTCATAGCAAGGGGTTAACAGCAGAATAAAGATGACAGATGAAAGAGTCAGTGAATTTGAAAATAGATCAATAGTGTTTTTGAAGTATTAATTGATACACTGTTCCCCCCTTTTCCTTTCTTGCTCCATGCCCCTTCCACCCTAATTGAAACAGATGGCTGGGCTATTTCTAGGGGGAGGTATAGCACAGTATAAAAAATATATGGGACAGTATAAAAAAAGTCTGCAAATGCCTGACTTTAGTGTTCAAACATTTAAGCCTTTGGGAGAATTAAAAGAATTCAGAAGAATTCCCAAATGGTTAGAATAGAGTTTAAGAAGAGCAGGGCTTCTCCCTAGAGTGAGGAGAGGGGAGAGAGGAGGGAAGTCAAGGAGAAATAATGGTGCATCGTGGAGAAAGATCAAGGTAAAGGGAGCTCTGGAGGGTCTCGCACTGTCAATTAAATGCCCCAATCTAAAAGTGACACATATCACTCTGCTCGCAACTCATTGTGTAGAACTAGTCACATGGCCTCACCCAACCTCAGAGGGCCTAGAAAGTGTTATTCCACGATGAGCCTGGAATGTGGAAAGCTGAAAACCTCTGGTGAAGCAGAGCTGGTGATTCCCACAGTAGGACCCAAATCCTCTTCCACTGGGATTCCTACAAATGATTTCACAGGATCACCCTGCCCCAGAATCTCCTGACCTTGAAGAATTCTCCATCCAGTCATCTTTCCACAACACAGACTGTCTGCTGTGCAGAAAGCCATTATAGAGGAGAAGAGTGGGTGATTTAAAGTGACAGGCTGTTGGGTTTTGTTTGGATCTCTTCTAAGGTGAGCATGTTGCCTGCTCTCGCTGGTCCAGACCCATGATGACCTGCAGTTCATTAGAGTAGCCAGTTTTTCACTCTTTCTCTTTCTTTTACCTTCATGGCACATGGGAAGGTTCTTTGGCAGTCACAAAGATCCTTCCGCATCTCTTTATGTAGATGTAGACAGTAACTAGTAGGGACCTGTCAAGTCGCAGGGAAAACAGGGGTGGTAGAAAATTCCATCCAGGTCTCTCATCGCTCTGCTTCTCTTACCCCATTACATGTCTTTTCTCCAAGAGCACGTTATTCACTTGGCACACCGAACAACATGTGACTTCCCCAGTGCACCAAGGCTTACTAACTTGGCATATGCTCTGAACTCTGCTAGGAATGTCCTTCCACTCTGTCTTCCATGTGGGCTCCTACTGATTTATTCACCAGCAAAGATTGATTGAATACCTATTGTATCTAGGCAGCACCCTAGGTACAAAGAATTCCTGGAGAGTAATTCCTGCTGAGAATGACAGAGATAGGACGCTTGGAGAGAGAATAGTAGGGAGGACTTAACTTGGATGGTAGTGGGTCAAAGAATGAATGCTTGGCTGAGCAAGAGGCATTGAAGCTGAAACCTGGAGTGTGGGCAGAAATTAGCCAAGTAAAAGAATGGAGAGGAGCGTCCCAGAGAGAGAGAGAGCAGCATCTATGAGTGGCCCGAAAGGACTTTGTGCTTTTGAGGGACAATCAGAGCATTCTGAACAGAGCAAAAGCCAGTGTTGTCAAAGCTCAGTTCAAATATTCTCTCTTCTGAGGAACTTTCTCTGACCCCTCTGTGCTCTCACAAACCTTGGTATATCGATATCATTTGTTTATGTCATCCAAATGCAGTTGGGGCTTGCCTGTTCCTCAGAAGCTCATTTTTGTCACTCAGCAAGTGTTTATCGAGCATCTACTATGTGCCAGACTCTAGACACACACTGGTAAATAAGATAAGTCCCTGCCTTTCATGAGGCTTATGTTCTGGTGAAGGAGAGATAGTGTAAGTTCAGATGCTGGTAAGTGTTCTGGGGAAACTGACATAGAATTATGTGGTATAGATAGAGGGAGGGAGGTACTGAAATTCACAAAATGATGAGGAAAGACTTGAGTGAGGCGGTGACAGTTGAACTGGGAACTGAATGATGAGAAACACCCAGCCCTGGGAAGTTCTGGGGATTTCGAGAAAATGGTCTAGCCAGAGCAAAGAGCCAGTGCAAAGGCCCTGTGGTGGTAGCAAGATGGATCTGTTTGAGGAACAGAAAGAGGGATCTTACAGGGTCATGAGGCTTGCATAAGAACTCTGGATTTTGTTCTAAATGCAATAGGAAGCCATCGGAGGGTTTTAAAAGAGGTGTGACGTGACCTGGACTCAGGAACTTTATAAACTTAAATGTCAAGACCAAGTTGCATTTCAAAAGCTCACTCTGGCTGCTGGTAGAGAATTGATAGTGTGGGACGAGGTCAGGCATGGAAGCAGGAGGTCACTTAGGAGGATGCCACAGTCTTCCTGGTGGGCGTTGGTGGCAGCCTGCAAACTTGCCCCAAATGTCCCTGATCCCATGGCCTGAGGTGGTTCAAAGTCTTTCCCATGGTTTCTCAAGGGTTTAGTTCCTTGTGGTCTCTTTCATCTCCAGCTCCAGTGTCTGCATGCTGGTTTGCTAACTTGTTGAAGGTGAGAGGCATCACGCCACATCACACTGCTCCTGGCCTCCCCTCCATGCCTGACACTGTCCTTCATTTTCTGCTCTGGGAAACAAATAGCCTCTCATGGTCTCATGCAGAGCAATTTCATCCCCTTCTCTTGAAGTCTTGGCACCAGCAGCACTCATGCCTGTAGAGATTCAATTTTGCCCCCCCTGAATTTATTAAGTTATCCTTCCAAACAAATACACCACTGTCCCCAAAAGGAATCCTGGCGAATCGAGAGTTTTCCAGTTTGTGGTATGTCAGCCTCTCCGGTGAGCTGGAGAGCTCCTTGAGGAGAGAGGCTGCATATGAATAATGTTTGTGTCCTTGGTCACATGCTCCCAGAATCAGAACCTGGGATGAAGATTCACGTGCCCGTGATTTATTAGGGAAGTGGTTCCAGGAGAAACTGACAGCAGGGGAGTGAAAAAGCAGGACAGAGAAGGGGATGTAGCCAAACAAGGGTGAGACTTCAGACCAAGTTCAGCCGTAGCCTGACCCCCATGGGGAGCTCTGGAGGGTAAATGACATCTTAGAGTCTGTCTCCCCTTGAGTCAAGGGGCAGCTGGGCGTGTATCATCCTGCTCCCATGAGTCACCGGGAACATCAATTTACAGGCACTTCTATAGCTCTGAGATATGACTGACAGATTCTCATAGTTCAAAGGCAGTTATCTCAAGTAGGTAACAGGTGTGAGCTGGGCACATGAAATGGGGCTAGTCCAAACCGAGATGTCTCGAAGCTGGGAGATGGGCACAGAGGACTGGTAAAAGGTGTGGGCAGAGCACCAGTGGTGTTTGCTATACTATCTAGCCTTCCTTTCCAGATGACCGATGCGAGATGGATGATCAGTGGTGTTCGTTGAATGAGTAAGTGAATTACTGTATCAGGATTTCAGACTGGTGTGGCTCGAAGTGGGTAAAAGGTGACTAGAAAGGGAGAAAACTCTTAGTGAAGGAGGCTCTCTTGAGCTTCAGGAACAGGATGTGGAAAGGTAGGGCTTGGAATCCTAGTTACAATGGCAGATGAGGTCTCAGATGCCATCATGATGGTTAACCATGCCCCGTTCTCTGAGAATGTTCCAGTGGCAATCATGGTGTGGTGTTTTGACCCTTATGAGTTGCTTTTCCATTTAATTTTTTCACTTGGCCCTTAAGACATGCTCATGAAAGAGATTATTACCATTTTGGAGAGAAGAAAACAGGCTCAGAGAGGTTAACTCACTAAGTTTCATGTGGAGGAGTGACAGAGCTGGAACTTGAACTTGTCATAAAGATGGTTGGTAATGATTAGTCAGGGTCCTAAGGATGCTTAAGGTGATTATTTAATGAAGTCACTCTTTGCTTCTGAAGTAGCATGATATAAAGTAGGGGTTACAAAACGGTGGCCACATGCTAATTCTCAGATGTGTTCTGGCTAGTGCAATGATGTGGTCTGACTGTTTGTATCCCCACTCCTTGCCCCACAATTCACATGTTGAAATCCTAACCTCCAAAAGTGATGGTGTTAGGAGGTGCGGACTTGGACAGGCTTTTAAGTCGTGAGGGTGGAGCCCTCATGAATAGAATTAATGCCCTTATAAAAAAAGCTCCAGAGAGCTCCCTTGCCCCTTCCACCATGTGAGGACACAGTGAGAAGTCAGCAATCTGCAACCCAGAAGGGGGCCTTTACCACAACCCTACCATGGTGGCACTGTTCTTGGACTTCTAGTCTCTGGAGCTGTGAGAAATAAGTTTCTGTTGATTATAAATCATCAGTATCAGGTATTTTGTTATAGCAGCCTGAGCAGACTAAGACACACGATAATATTTTTTAATGTAATGGATCCATTATTTAACATTGAGAGATTTCACATGAAAATCTGGATTTTTGGCTTTTCTTGAACACCAGAACAGCTGGTCTCACATTCCCTCTTGGCTGGGATTATGGCAGCTGTTCCCTGTAGATGGGTCAACCTCTCTCCCATTTTTAAATATTCCCTGTCGCCCTCTCTAGCTGTGCTATCCAGTAAGGTAGCCACTACCTACATGTGGTTATTGAGCACTTGAAACGTGGCTAGTCCAAATTGAGATGTCTACTTGAAATTTTTAAGTTAGAAATGTGGCTCCATTGGATTTCTCTTGGACAGTGCTGACCTATGGTCTCCCACATCTGGCCAGCCTCTTGCATTTCTGTTGCCTGCTGACTCTGTAGGCACGTGAATTTGCAATCCCTGCTGAATGAGAAGGAAGTATAACTTGGAATGAGGAGATTAGAGTTCAAGTGCTGCCTCTGACAGTCTCTGTGTGATCTTGGGAAAGTTACTTGTCCTCTCTGTGCTTGGTTTCCTCACTTCATGATGGAGACTTTGGACTTCATTTCCAACTTTCTGCAGCTGAAACTTCCTCTCCCACACGCCTCCGAATTTGCCCTTTTGTGGTGGGATGCTGCCTGCCAGCTTTGATCTGAGCTCTCCCTGCTGGTGGCCCCTCCTCTTGTCCTCATTCCCACCCTCTGGCTGCTTCTACATCTTTGGGGAGCCCTGTCTACATCAGCGGCCTCCCTCTTCACTCCACAGGGGTTGCATCCTGGATCATTCCACTTGGCTTGTTTACAAAATGAGAGGTCGACCATGTTTCTCTTTCTTTTTTGGTTAATATCTACAATTTGCCATCATTTAATTCACATGTCTATTAGTCTGCTCACCTTCTACAATTATTTTCATGCACCCTTGGGTTTATAAATCATTGTTCCAAGTGGTGTGTTGCCTATTTTAAGAACTTAATTTGTTTGTAATGTGTGCATCAGCTGCATGATTTGTTCCTTACTTGTAATTAACTTTTAAGCTGATGCCATTCCCCCACTAAAAATGAAACTCAAGGTAGAGTTGGTAAGATTAATCATGCTGGCTGAGTCCAAATCTTCTGACATCTTCCTCGGACTCAGCAAGTTTAGGGGAAATATTTTTTTCCTTCCACTCCCATCTGTTACTCTGCTGATCTTGGAGCCAGTGCATCCATTAGTGGGCTCGAGTGTTGGAGTTGGAATTTGACTCTTTTCAGTTTCTGTACCAAGATAAACAAACTTTCCCTCTAGCCCTCTGACCTGCAACTCGAACCTGTCTTGTCCTTCCTGAGAAGGTCCCTGGACTCATGGGCACCGATGAACCATGAAACAGTTGTATAATACCTCCCAGCTTTCCTGATCGCTGTTTCTGGCTTTCACAGTCTTTTGCAATGACATACATCAGCAACGTCTTGGATTCATAATCTGCATTGGTGGGAGGAGTGATTGGGTTGTATATAGTTAACTTTATTAATCTTCCTATTTAATGACACCTTGTCTGTGGGTCATAGGTGAAATCTCAGTTCCAGGCAATTTTTCCTCCATGGCTAAGCAGATTGAGAAGTTAGGTTGTTCTAGATCAGGGCTTCTCAGACCTTACTTGTGCATGTGAATCCCTGGGAGATGTCGCAAAACTACAGATTCTGATTTAGTAGGTTTAGGATGGGCCCTGAGAATTTGTATTTTAATAAGTTCCCAGAAGAGGCCAGTGTTGCTGGTCTAGGACCGTAGTTTGAGAGGTGGGTGCTAGACCACACGCTTCACAAAGACTAGAATTATATCAGTCTTGTTCCTCATTGGCACGTGGAAGCTCTCAACTTTTGCAGACTGAGTGAGTGAATGAATAAATGAATGAATTACCCTTAAGAATATAGATTATTCTCTACCGGATCAATCTTTATTGAAGTGAGATGTCTTCCTTCTTATTCCCACATTAGCAAAAAAAAAAAAAAAAGTAATTTTTATATATTTCCCAATTTAGGAAGGGCTAAATGTCATACGCTGATTTATCTCTTCCATATATATGGTATTTCTGTGTGCGCACACACATATGTTTGGCTTTTGGAAATGAATTTATAGTAACAGAATTGCTCTTCACCATGCGTCTCTCTCTAAGTATAGCCTGCCTGCCTTCATCCCAAAGGGCCCGCTTCCAGAGAACCCTGCAAACTGAGAAATCCTTGTTCCTGTTTTTAAAATTCTTCAGAGAACTGCCTGGTTCTTCCTCTGAAGCACTGGCTTTTCCAACATTCTTCCAGGTCTCTGATGACATCAACAGAGGAGTCTCAATTAAGTGCTGACTTTTATAATCCTTCTCTTGAATATCCTGAAGCTTCTATTATTTTTCAGCTACTATGGTTGGATTGTTAATTTTTCATGAGGCCAAGATTGTAAATCCATTTATATACATAACAAGACAGTTTTTTTTTTTGAAACTAGAAGTCGGGATCTGATGAGGATACTCATTTAAAGAGACAGAGGGGAAGAATACTTTAAGTTAGATCCATTTCCTGATACACCTGATTTTATATTGGAATTTCGTGCTTGTTTTCTTCTGGAGGCCCCTCAGGTTGTTTCAGTTTCAGGGCCTACCTGAACTTCTTCCTCCAGGATAGGCTGTGGGTTTCCTGGACTATTGTGGATTCCTGGGGTTTTCTGGCTTAACCCCCTGTGGGATGTGGGAGAAAGCCAAAGGGAGAAGCAGAGCAGCTCAGAGGTTGTCATTCGCCCAAGGCCTCATGGGTAAAAGGCAGTGGAGACACTTCCCAGCCTTAGGCAGTCTGACCTAGAGCCAGCAACCTCAACTATTAACGTTCCACTGTCATGCTTCTCAACTTAATGCACCAAGGACTCTAGTGGGGATCTTGTTAAAATGCAGAGTCTGATTCGACAGGTCTGGGGTGGAGCCTGAGGGTCTACAGTTCTAACGAGCTTCCAGATGATGCTGCTACTGCTGGTCCATGACCCATACTCTGAGAACCACTGATTTAGCCGGTCTCACTCTGACTTCACCTTGAGATTACCTGGGAGGTTTGTCCGCGTGCGCGTGTGTGTGTGTGTGTGTGTGTGTGTAAATAACCCTGCCACCTTGGCCATGCCCCAGAAATACTGATATGATTGGTTTGGAGTCAGCAGTCTGAACATCAAGAGTTTAAAAGCTCCCTGGATGAAACTAGAGTGTAGCAGGGCTGAGAACAACTGTTCTAGTGCCTTCATATTGAGACTTCATCTGCCTAGGACCTCTTACCCCCAAGACCTCTGCCCATTTGCTCTCTTATTGAACAGTTCAGTCCTCTACCTCTGGGATAGGGGAGACTACTAGATGGGAGAAGACTTGGGGTCTCCTCCTCACCCCTGTCCTGCTCTGGGCTGGTTGGTTGGACCAGAGGTGCTTTAGGTACCATGGCAGTAGGGAGCAGACAGGTGTTAGACTCAATCTGGCCATGTTTACCACAAGGAGAGAACGGAGATTCCCCCCGCCAGGGGGGCCAAGAGACACATCGAAACTGCTCTTTGCTGAAATGCTCAGATGCCGAGCTGAAAATAGCTTTCACGTTGCTGAGGAGGCTACCAGGATTCCCCTCCTGCCAGAAATGGGGGGCAGAATTGCCTTGAAATCCTGGGGAAGTTGATACCACCAGACCAGGATGTGTCAGCAAGCCCTGGAATACTGGCAGCCTAGGAGGTAGCTGTGCAGGGCAGACTTAGTGCATCTCAGCCCCATCATGGATCCATGGCGATGAAGGTCATCTAGTCCACCCGGTTTTGAGTGATCTAGAACTTTTTGGGAGATGCTTCATGGAGTGGAGGAAATAGGAAATTAGTTTCCGATTGCTGCTGTTAACAAATTAACACAAACTGGGTGGCTTACAAAAACCACAATTTGTCTTAAAGTTGTGCAGGTCAGAAGCAGATCTCACTTGCTAAAACCAAGGTGTTCTTTCTAGAGGCTCTAGGGGAGAATCTGTTTTCTTGTCCTTCTCAGCTTCTAGAGGCTGCCTGCCTGCTCGTGCCCCCGCCTCTGTCTTCAAAGCCAGCAATAGCGGCAATTCCCTGTTGCCATGTAACAACATATTCAGAGGTTCTCAGGCTTAGAATATGACATCTTTGGGGGGGCCATGATTCTGCCTAACAGAGGGTTGGAGGTGAGTCCAAACGTGGGACCCCTATTTTTGATCTCTCTCTTCAACCAGACCAGTTCTGATAAATAAATTTTCATGTAAAATTCCCTTTGATGAGAGTATTCCAAGGCTAACAAAGTTTTCCTACCAGTGATCCAGTCCCTTACTGTTCCTAGTATTCTCCTTGGACCAGCAGCACGAGTGTCCCCTGGCAGCTAGTTAGAAATTCAGAACCTCAGGCCCTACTTGAGACCTATTGAACTAGAATCTACATTAGCACAGACCGAGGACAATCTGTGCCCATCGGAGTGTGAGAAGGCCCAGGGTAGGCACCTGCAACCCTGCCTGATAGTTGAAACAACCTAGGGTTTAACAACGCACTGATGCCTGGGTCCTACCTGATTCTTTGGCTGGGGGTGAGGCCTGGGCATCAGGACTTCAAAGTTTAATGTGCAGCAAAGCCTGGGAACGCCTGGTCTAGCCTAGCTACTTCTTTGTGCACAAGAGGACATGTCCCAGAGAGGGAAAGTGACTTGCCTAGGGTCATGCAGAGGGTCACTGGCTGTCTTGGGAGGCAATTCACACTGTGGACTTTACAGATTGAGGATTTCTGCCCCAACCAAGAAAACGAAAACAGTAGCAACCTTATCAATGACAGTTTGGGTGGAGGGAGGAGAGGGAGGAAGAGCCATTTTTTTCCCCGCTTCTATCCTTCTTTAGAGTTTTAAATTATTTTTAATGTCAAGAATAGTTATAGTTTTACTATAGAAAAATACTAAAAACTGGATAAGAAATAAATAATAATGAAAACAAGGCTCTGATAATAGTGACCACCCAGCATGTACCAGGAGCTTTGTAATGTTTTTCTTTTTCATTTGTCCTCACAGTGTTTCGGCAAGGTGCGAGATCATTGCTTCATTCTCTGCATTTCGGGAGGACCTTCAGGGCTCTGTGGTTTAGGCTCTGGAAGCTAGCTAACGGCCGACACCTTGGATGACCCATGGTTGGCTCTTGCCTTGCTCCCTGTTATAAGACGGGAGGCATGGGTGTGTGGCAGCCTACAAAGATCTTGTCTCAATTTCCTTTTTCTAGCAACTCACTTGTCACGTGCCTCATGGGTCACTGTATTTTGACATTCAGTGTAGAACCAGAAATAAGTCTCTGGCCCCTGCCCATTTCCTTTTTCCTCTGATGTGGCTGGAGGCATCAAGGAACCATCTGCTTTTGCCTTTATAAATTTGGTTCCTTAATAGCCCTGTGGCGCAGCCGTACGACACAGAGGGAACAATTGGAAATCTTAATTATTATTATTATTAATTTGTTGAAATTCAAACCTAATGCATAATACTTACCTGTTTTATTGGGTTACTTGTAAGGATGAGAATAATGATACTAAGAAATAGTTAACATTTATCAAAGTTTACTCCTTGCCAAATTCTATTCTTTACCTGTTTGAATTCATTTAAATCTCATAAGCCTGGGAGGCAGCACTATCATAGCCGCATTTTACAGATGTGAAAACTAAGGCTCAGAGATTAAATGGGCCGATGCTGGGAAATGGCCCAGTCTGTGTCTGTGGGCAGGTGTGTAGTCACAGGTTTCCTCTCGAACCCCTCTGCCCTGACAGCTGTCTCGTCCAATCCTTAGAGCTTCCTCAGAGGACACCCTGCAAAACCTCCTTGGCTGAGGGTCCTTACTTCAGGAGATGTCACCCCTTCTGCTTCCCCTCAGTTTCCCTTCCTAAGCTCTGCCTTTCTTTCCGAGGTGCTGGGAGGATTCTGTAAATAGTTCCCTTGAGGTGCTGGAAGCACTGGGTGGAGAAACTCACTATAAATACCCGGCATTTATAATTAGTCTTCCTGGCGGCACAGTTCTGCGTGTGGGGGAGGCAAACACCTGCAGGGGCAGAAAGTCAAAATTCAGGGCCCTGGGGGCTCTGGAGGGCTGGCTGCTTGGTGCCACCTGAGCTAGGGAGGACCCATGGGGAGTGCAGCGCCCCCAGACAAAAACAGAGTGGCAGAGCCCCCTAGTGTTGCCACAGCCTCAGATGAGAGCAGTGGGGGCCGATAAGGGGCTCCCTGTCCGTGAGACCTTCTGCAAAGTAATTCTTTTCTCTGAGCCTCAGTTTCCACATCTGTGAGATGGGGATAATCATTGCTATTGTGAAGAATCAAAGATAATGTATGTAAAGCTCCCGGTACTGGTGCATGGAGTAGGTGCTTAATAGATTTAAGATTCTCCTTGTTTCCTTTGTGTGCACAACTGGGCAGATGCCATCTAACTTGCATATCAGACGAGCCTTTCCCACTTAAAGACTTTCTGGGATTCCGCATTGTTGGCAGAGGTCCGCCACGCCTGCATCTCATCCCTGTGGCCCTTCTCTGGGCTGAGACTCACTCTTGCTCACAGTTGCCCACCTCAAGAATGTGTCTGGCGTCTTATGCTTTCTGCCTTGGGGCCTTCTTGGATGCTGCCAGAACCTGTCCAACCTGCACAAAAGTGCAGAAATGCAGAGAAAACGACCCAAGGAGCAACTGTCTACCAGCTGAGAAAGGGAGCTTCTTCAGGAGGAGATTTCTGGGAGACTCCCTGCTCACTTCTCAGAGGTCTGGCAGCATGGAGCCTCTGTTGGCCCCAGTGGTCATCTTGATGGTGAACATATATATGTCCTTCTCTCCCAAATCTTTCCACACCTCATTCCTACTTTGTGAGATCACTTTCCAAATATGTGCCTGCACCAAAGCCTCATCTCAGGTTCTGCCTCTGGGGAACCCAGTTCATGACATCATACCTGAAATAAGACCCAAACTCTTTGCCATGGCTACAGGGCCTACCGTGATGCATTTTAGCGTTCCAGCCTCATTTCCCACCACTCCCCCGGATACCCACTGTCTTCTAGCTACACTGGCCTCCAGAGGGAACAATTGGAAATCTTAATTAGTATTAATATTAATTTGTTGTTTTAACATACCAAGCTGTGCCTCCTCAGGGCCTTTGCACATGCTGTTCCCTCCAACTTGAATACTCTTCCCTTGCTCTTCATCTGTGCTAGCCCTCCCATTCTTCAGGTCTCAGCTTAAATGTCAGTCCCTCAGAGACGGTCACTCCCTCTTGGCCTCTGATCTCTTAAAGGTTCCAAATCCCTTCATTCTCTTTCATGAAATCATGTATTTCCTTGACTGTTTATTGGTTAGTTATCTGTTTCCCCTATTAGACTGTAAGCACCATGCAATAGGGATGACTTCTCCCTAGTCCCATGAACTCTCTAGCATCTGGCACAGCTCTTGACACATGAGGCACAGTTAATAAATATTTCCTGAATGAAGGTGGAATTCAGGTTGGTCGGTTCTCCCTTCATCCAAAGCTTTCTCTGCCTGCCAGGTTATGAGATATTGCAGAAAGCATTTATGGAGTGGGGTGGGGGGGAGAGGATCCAGGAGTGAGGAGGCAGGAGAATAGTCTGCACCCTAAACTCCTTCACTCTCACTTTGCCAGGAGCAGAGGATTGGTGATGAATGAGAGAGACATTCCAGTCTGGGCCCAGGAGGCTTCAGGAGGCCATGTCCAACTGCTTTTTTTGTGACCAGGGGGTTTCTTGCACATCTAGTGCTGTTTTCATCTGGAAGATGGCTGAGCTGTGACTTTAGGGGGCTCAGGAAGGCTCATTTTTATCATTGGTCTCTGTAAAGATAGGGCACACTTGCCGCTGGTCTATGTAACTCTGTGCTTATCTCCAGAGACTCTGGAACCATGGACCTGGACAGGAAGGGGTGGGTTGTATTAATCAGTGGTTTATAGTGTGCTGTCTGACGTCCAGAACTGCCTGGGGGCGCCATGTACCAACTTGCTGCGCAGTTTATTGGAAAACATAGATGGATGGTCTGCACCTGGTTTCAGTTATTATGCCAAGTTACTCTGCCTGGTTTTGGCTATGTGACCAGAGGAAGGTAAAATGAAGAAATGTCTCGTTGAAACTTATACTGTGACATCCCTGAGCCTGGGATCTCCCATACGCATCTAGGTGGTCCATGTCTGGAGACCAAACTAGTGTGACTGAGAAGGAGCCCTTAACAACTGCCCATGGATGGTGTGGATCTTCCTAAAGTTGCTCGGAGTTTCCTTACTCTATTGCTCTGTGTCCTTTGCCTGTAACAAAACCTTTCACGACTCTTACTTTGTTGGAGTCCTGCGTCCTTTCAACGATCTGACCTAGCATGATTTCTCAGCCCTTCTTGGATGCTGAGCTTTGGCTCCTGGCAGTTTCCTCTCTTGTCACTGAGACTGTAGAATCCTGAAATATCTCACTCAGTAGGGCCCTCAGGGATCAAAGGCTCTGGCACCTGTTTCTTACAAATGAGGAAATGGAGCCATGGAGACCCAACCTGCATCTCACAGAGGAGAAGGTGGCGCTGAGAACTTATCCTGCATCTCACAGAGGAGAAGGTGGGGCCATGGGAACCCAACTCGTATCTCACGGAGGAGAAGATGGAGTCATAGACCCCAGCCTGCATCTCACGGAGGAGAAGGTGGGGCTGTGGACTCAACCTGCATCTCACAGAGAAGACAGAGCATCAGAGAACCAACCTGAAGGTGTGAATGGCCATGATCACCAAGCAAGTTACACTCTAAAGAAATAAAGATTACCTGTAATCCCATTATCCAGAGACAACCATGGCCAACATTTTAATACATTACCTTTTCGTCTTTTACCCTCCACTTATATAAACATAATTGACATATATTGAATAAGCCATTTTATGCCCTGCTCTTTACCTCAATATTATATTTAGAGCATTATTTGATGATTTTATACAAGACTCAATTTCTTCATTTGTAAAAAGGGGAAAATAATGTTGATGATGGTAATACTAGTACCTATATTATAGAGTTATTGTGGGATTAAATGAGATAATGTGTGTAAAAGCGTTTATCCCAGTATGTGGTATATACTTAGTGCTTAGCAAAAATTATTACCTAATAAGTTACTTAAAAATTATAAATGGCTGCAGAGTTGTCTACCAAGTGAATGTCGTTATTCACGTAACTATTCTTTTATTGAACCTACAGGGGATAGTTAAGAATCAGGTAATCAAGTGAACTCATAACTCTATTTTTTCTACACAGAACAATATTACCTTTTTAAAAGCAAAATTTCAATACAGAGGCCCCTGGAGCCCATGTGTTTGTTGATAACGGTGGTCACAACCACAATAAAATAAGGGGTCCCCTGAGCCAGCAGACCCTCAGGTGACAAGGAACCTTGCCTCGGAGCCAAGTGGGGAGTGAGCTCAGAAATACAGTGGAGTGGAATGAGGTCAGCCATGCAGACATCTGCACAGATGTTGGATGGAACAGGAGATGCAGGATCAAGGCGGCTTGGGAGAGAGGTCAGCGAGGGTATCCTGGAGCAAGTACACAGCTGATGATGGCACTATAGCTTTATGTCCTAGTTGAAGCTTCTCTGAACGTGGAACCTGAGACCAGGGATGTGGGTGCAGGTATTTTATTCCAGAGGGGACCTCGGGAGAGGCAGGAGAGGGAACAGAAAGGGTATGTCTTAGGAGGGAGGAAGCCAATACAAGGTGTGTTGATGAGCCCTGGACCTTGGTGCCTCTGGGACCCTACAGAATTGTCCCTCCAGAACACAGGATCCTGAGCATTGATCCACGATGGTTGAAGGTAGCCCAGGGGTGTAACTCCTCTGCCATTCCAGGCTGCCCTGTGCATGGAGACCCAACTGAGTGAGATTCCATGGTTCTGGAAAAAGCCCTGAAACAAGCATGTCGGCACATGGAGACCCAAGGAGGGATGGTGTCAGGTGCATGGGATGCAGATACGCAGCTGCAGCTGCAGCTGGTGGGTCGGGGGAAGCTAGAACGGAGGGAGGATCCACTTCAGAAACGAGGGTGACGTGGTGCTACGGTGCCCCTGTCCCATTCCACGTTTTCCACTGCAGTCAGGAAGTTTTCCCTTCTGTCTCCTTGAATTTCTCTTGCTGCATTTTCTTCCCGTTTCCCTTTGTGCTAGCCTAAAAGAAGATGCAGAGCAGCTGGCTGTGGTCAGATGGAAATGCTAGAAAAGCTATGGATTCTTGGCAGCCTGACCTGTCCAGGTTCATTTCAGGCTAGACCCAGAGTTCCCAGAGGACTTCTCTCTCCTTTCCTGATTCTCTTTCTCAATTTGCTTACGTGTGCTGTGAGCACCGAATGTGACCAGATTATTTGTTTTATCGTGTGGCCCAGATGCTAATGGCCCCTCTTTAATGAGAGCTACTGCTGACATTGTTTGCTGTAAACCAGGCCCTGTGCTGGGTGTTTGCCTTGTTTCAAGTCTCACTGCCCCATGCTCGGTTCTATTGATACCCCATTCTGCGAGCGAGGACACAGACTCAGGTACTCATTCAAGCATGAGGTGGAACTGGACTTCGAGCCATAACCGCATCACCTGCTCCCTTCCCTTCAAGCAGGTGCACCTTTCTCTCTTTGTAGCATACTCTGTGTTCAGATGCTTAAGTGGGCACCTTGGCATTTCGCTAGATGTTCCTTGAGGGCCTTTGCTTACCTTCCTGGTTTTGAATAGGAAACACTCTTAGCACTTGGGAAAATGATAAGAAGTAACAGTATAAGTTCTTGTACATTGAGTCACATATGCCTGTTACCTCTGCACTTGTCCAGTCCCTATTGGACAGATGAGGAACTCCGAGATGTAGAGATTTACCCAAAGTCACACAGGAACTAGGTTGTGAACTCAGCCTGTTTGATGACGAAGTCCATTAGATTCCCCACTAGTATGTACAGGGTACCTCTGTAGGGTGACCGTAAAGTCCAGAAACGAGGTGAGAATACGTAACAAATAGTTTATTGATATTAAAATACCTGTCCGAGTAACATACAGTGCCAGACTTTCTGGCCCCTCAATATGGGCCTGGTAGGGGGAGGCCCTGAGAAATGACTAATAGTAGTAGGGAACTTTGACATGAGCACTGGGTGGTGAAAACGATGGTGGGGGGCAGAAGGAAGTCTGCATCAAAGCGCCAGTCTGGATCCAAGCTGAGGCTGAGGTTGGGGATGGATAGATGACTCAAACTTGTTTCTTTTACAAGAAATGTACCAGTTAGAGAATATTTGGCTCAGAGGCCCTCTGAAATGATCTAGCTCCTCTGTTACTTTCAGGAGGGGTAATGGAGGCCCAGGTAGAGGAAATGAACCATCTAAGGCTCTTTTTAGGGGCACAGCAGGGCCACACCCACGGAATCCCTGCTCAAGGCTGCACATGCTCACCACCTCCTGGATGGAGTCTGAGTATTCGAGAGGGATTTGTGGTGACCTGTGGCTCCTTCCCTCCATGGCTTCCATCCCCCACCTAGGGCTGCAGCCTACTCTCTTGTTCCTCATTCCTTCTGCTGACTAAGAGAACCCCTGAGGCCCTCCCTTCTGCCAGCCCCCAGACGCCCCCTCTCCTCTGGAGCCCCCAGGCGGTGAGCAGTGGCTCCTAGAAGCAGGGCTGTGGGTGGGGCAAGCAGGATAATTATAATCTTGGAAAGTTTGAATCTCAGGCTGAGAATCAGGGAGGCAGTTCTTCCTGCCCGGAGCTGAGTCTGAGTCAGAAACCATCTCCCACAGCTCAGCCTCTTAGAGAGGCTTGTCTCACTTTACCTTTCCACCTTTGAGCCAGACCTTGAACCAAGTCATTCATTCATGCATGCATTCATTCATTTATGAAATGCTGATTATGTACTTACCGCATGCCACACATTGTATGGAGCCTGGGGACACAGGTTAGAAGGAGGAGTAGAGGCCATGTGGCATAGTGGTTGAGTGCGCTCTGTCAGTCAAACTCCATAGATTGCAGTCTTGACTAGCAGTACAATTTTTTTATGCATTAAGTTCTTTGTGCCTTACATTTCTCATCTGAGAAAGGGGTATTATAAATATCTTCCCTGTAAGGATTAAAGGAGAAAATACATATAAACAGTTGCAGGATTCTTGAACAGAGAGATGGGACATCGAGGCTATAAGCAGGAAGCAGCACTTATTGATGCCGGCATCAGCTCAGTGATTCCTATCCAAAAGCTGAGCCCTGATTGTAACATAACAGTTTTATACAGTCTTGTCATTCCTACACAGCTATTGAAATAAGGAAGGACATTGACTGGTTGGCAAGCTATGAAAAAACAGATGTTAGCTGGAGAGTCCTTGAGGTGGGGGAAGTCAGTTAGGAACGAACTCGTTCCAGTAGGAAATGGCCAGGCAGGGTTAGGCTGCCACAGAACCACTAAGCACAGTGCCTGAAGCGTGTTAATAGCATAGAAAATGCTAGTTGTTGCTGATATTATTTTAAAAAATGTTATAAAAGGGTTGAATAATGCATAGTTCTTGATCTGGAAAAACTCGTAGTCTCGAGTAGAGGTGGCACAGAGGCTTTATCTCATATGTCAACTCTGACTGGTTGTTAGAGGGTACTTGGAGTACTGTATTAAGAAAAATTCTGAGGATCAGTTCAGACCCATCAGGAAAAAGAGCATGACTGATAAGCAATGTCTGCAATAGATTTCAGACAAGAGATAGGTGGCACATATGCCTAGTGCCAGCTATCTGTTACTGAGTTAGTCCTGGAGAAGAGAAAGGAAAAGAGTAGCAGGGGTATTAAGAAATTTAGAGGAATATATGTCAGATCTTATCAAGTGTCTGAAGCCAATGTTGGAGGGCCCAGGGCTGCCTAAGAGCTCTTCCAATACCAATATTTCTGAGTGTCCATGAGAGCTGTGGCTCCTCCGTGCTGCTGTATGCCAAGAGCTTCTTGTCAGAATATACAGGTTTGAACCCTGGCTCTGGTATTCCTAGGCTGTGTGGCTTTGGGCAAGCATCGGACTTATCCTAGGTCTCGGCTTCTCTATCTGAAAGATGAGGAGGATGACCCACCTCTCACCATTCCCTCTGGATTTGGGTGAGGATTAAATGAGATAATACATGTTAAGGATTTAGAACAGTGCCTGACACGTAGTGAACACGTAAAACCTGGTGGTTAGCCTTTAATATTTTGTCTGCCTTAAAGAACTGGGGGGTGGGAAGGAGTTTTCTTTTTTTTGTAATCCATTATCAGTCAAATAATTCTACTCAGTGTGAGGGCTGGAAACAATCACGGATTAGTTGGAACAATCAAATTGTTCAAAAATAGAGGATTAGTAGGAAAAAGCTTAACACTTCAAATAATTGGTGCATTGCTCAAATAAACTGTGGTAAGTTATACAACATCACATAAAATGCAATTCAACTTTTTATGAAAAAGTATTAATTCATAAATGACCAGAAAAAGATTTGGAAATTTGAACACCGTGGAGTTAATGACCCCTGAGTAGGTGGACTTTGGGGTTACCCATTAGAGTTCTTAACAGAGTCTAACTTGGGCTAATTAAGCAGAAAAGGAGCTTGTTAAAAGTACCTTGGGGAGCCCCAGACCTCAGGGGAATGTCTCAGCTTTCAAGAGAATGACCTGAACTTGCCTGGTGGCTCTCCCAGAGCCCTGCATACACCAGGAACTCGACCCTGCAGCCATCACAATTCCTGAATATAATTAACTCAACTCTGCCTGAGGGAGGGCTGAGAATATCAGTCTTTATGACTAAATGGTCTGTAGCCCAGAAGAATGTACAATGAATTCCTTACCTTCAACTCTTGAGTCTTATCTTCCAACTCATGGAGTCTATAAGCCATAAAAGTGACCAAGTGGGCCCCATCCTGGCTCCTCAATCCATTTCACTTGGCCCCTGCTCCCTGGTGTGCAGATTCTTTCTTTCGAGTTCCTGGGGCTTCCCAGGGTAGAGATATCTCTTCATGGTGATTAGGGAGCCATGTCCCTAATTCAGGCCTTTTCTCTCTTGTGATTGGTTTAGGCCATCTGTCTTTGAGGCCCAGCCAGTGTCAAGACCATCAGACCTTTCTATCATGCAGCACCTTTTAGTATGAGATGGTTCTGGGTGGAGGGGTTTGTGGTATCCAAATGGTCCCATTATGGGTCCAGAGAAGTTTAGAAATCCCAAGGAGGAGGAGGCTTCAGAGATGAACCTCAGAGGATAGTTAGGATTTTCCCAGGCAGGCACGGGGTGAGAAGGAAGAGGACAGTGCAGTCTGGGAGACAGAAGCATGTGATTTGGTGAAAAGTGGTTCTCTTGAAAACGATTTAGTTGACACAGTCATTGGTCTTGTTTTCTAACCATAATGCCCAAAGTACCTAACACTCAGTAGGCATTTAATAAATATTAGGTAAAGTATTGAAGAATGAAGGATGGGATTAATGAATAGCCAGCTTCTGTGGGTGGGGGAGGTGGAGCTCTAAAGTCTAGCTGGGTGGTCAGTATTTAAATTCCTGAGATTGGTTGCCATTGACTTTGGCCAACAACGTGATTGTAATTCTCCCAGGTGAGCCCTAAGTCAGGGGTCCCTAACCCTTGGGCCATGGACTCATGGGCCTGTTAGGAACCAGGTAGGAGGTACACTGCAGGCAAGCAAGCAAAGCTTCGTCTGTATTTGCAGCTGCTCCCCAGCACTAGCATCACTGCCTCAGCTCCACCTCATCATCAGGCATTAGCTTCTTATAGGAGCACCGGTCCCTAGTGCCAGAAAGGTTGGGGACCGCTGCCCTAAGTGATGCCAGCCTCCAGCAGTGGGGAAAGGCGAAGGAAGGAGAGACCTTTCTCTTGTCCCCCAAAGTCAGAGTGCGAGGCCTCCAACTAGCTAGCCCTTGTCTGTTTAACAGCCTCTAAGAGGCCAGGTCCTTCTGCACAAGCCCTGAGGCAAGTGGCTCTTGCCTCTCTCTCCAGGTTTTCCTTGCTGTCTTCTTCACTTTGAACTTTTCTGAGAAAGAGAAAAGTAGACCCTGACAGCCGGGAACTGGCCTGATCCTCACAGCCTGGCCTTGGCATTCTCCTGTTGAGCAGAAAAATTACGCAGATCACCAATATCTGACAAGGCCACTCTGACCGTGACAGGTCAAGACAAAGCAAGACCCCTTCTCAATTATATCTGAACATAGACAAAATAGGATTGTTGTCTGAACCATAAAAATGACCAAACGGCCCCCATTCTGGCTAGTGACTGCTCTGTCTTCATGAGTTACAGCTCTAGCCTTATTTCCCTACTTTCTAGATAGCATTCAGATACCCAGTTATAGCTACCGTATTATGCTGGTTAGAAGCGAGTCCTGAAGCCCACTTGCCCGCAGGGGAGGTGATTATACAGGGTGTGACTCCAGGAGGTGGAGATCCTGGGGAACTTCTGAGAATTCTGCCTAGAGTGGCAGGTTGGGGGTGGGCCTGTACATCTTCATTTCAATGGGCCCACTCCCCCGGGCCCCCAGCGATTCAGATGCAGCAGACATTGTGATGTGGTGGAAAGTATATGCACTCTGCCTGGGTCCAAATCTCCTCAAAGGGACTTGGAGCAAGTTACTTAAACTTTAAACGTTCTAGTACTCTCATTTAAAAACGGGACTGATCATAATAATGATAATAACTACTTCCTAGGGCTGTTTTGAAGCTTAAGTGAGGAAATACATAGAGACTACCTGGAGCAATCAATAAATGTTAGGTATCACCCGATCGTGTAACACTTCCTCCCAGCTCAGATGGGACGTAAGGGTTTCAGGACCCCTCCCATCTGGTTTTTCCTGGCGAGATCTGGCATTCCTTTTTGGGACTTCCACAGCCCCTTTGCTGTCTACTGTCACAACCCTTATCTATCTATTCTGTCTTCCCCATTGGACTGAGGGTATTTTAAGGCTAGGTTCTGTGTCAGTTACGATAGGCGAGGTCTTGTTGCAGTAAGAAATGACCCCCAAGGCTCCATGGCCTCCACCTGCAAAGGTTTCTTTCTTTCTCACACTATGTATGTCCATCGTGGGTCGGCAGTGGCTCTGCTCCATGTCATCTTCACTCTGGGACCTGGCAGATGGAAGAACTGTGTGTGGAACGTTGCCAGTCTCATGGCAGAGGGGAAAAAAAAAAAGACAGTGAAAAATGTGTTGGCTATTAAATCTTCTGGGAAGTGACACATGTCAGTTCCATCTGCATATGGATAGCCAAAACAAGTCACATGGCCATTACTAAGTTTGATAGGGTGAGCATATAAAAATCTTTTTATGGGAGGTAATCCGGAATCTTCGGCAAATTGCGTTAAAATCCACCATGTAAATAAATCTCATAAAATTCATTTTATGAACAATAACAATATTGTCAGCAAAGTACAAGGTGCGGTTCCAAGTTCTTTGTATAAATGAACTCATTTCACCCTGGTAACAACCCTGTGAAGAAGCAACTATTATTCTCATTTTACAGATGGGGAAACTGAGGCACTGAGCAGTTAAAGGCTCATGCCCGAGGTAGCAGCACTAGTCGGAATGTCCAGGGCTGGGTAGCTGGGAACAGAGTGGAGGACTAGGAAGGAGGAGTGGGACAGAATTCCTGAGTCCAGCCGGGGACCCACGAGGCTCCTCTCTCTCTGGCTGCTCCTCAGTGACCTCCCTTTGCACCAGGCTCCATGGGGCCCTGTCCCTTTCTGTAGCTCACGTTCAGTTCCCCAGCTGAAAATCCTGTGTTTAGGGCCTGCTGAACACCATAAAAATGTCAATTAAGTTGATTTAAAAATGCTCCCAGTCTCATTAACAATAAACTGTTAGTGCCGGTGCAGGCAGGCAGGGCTAAGAATAAATAATATGAATATTAAAAGATTTCTGGTGTCATTAATTATCAATCATAAATTATCCCCCACCCACACCCTCTCTCTGCTGCCAGGGATCCCTTCTTCCCTGGGCAGGAAGAGTCATTCTGGGAAGTCTGAGATTCGGCATGTTTATCTGCTGTGGAGAAGGAAGGCAGGCATTGTAGACTCAGGCCCCAGGAATCACTGCTCTTGGCGTTATCAAGCCTAGCGAATTTAAGTTGATAGCGGTCCCGCGGCAGTCCATGCTCACAGTGTGGGCCACAGCCCAGCTCAGCACCTGACCCAGGGCAAATGCCCTGCTCATGTTTGGTGAATGAATAAATGAATGAAATTAGAGGTGCGAGCTTACATTTGTACTTCTAAGTATGAGTCTGGTCTCTGCTACTTCCTAGCCGTGTGACCCTGTCACTTATTTCTCCTAGTGTCAGTTTCTTCTTTCATGAAATGGAGTTGATAATAATAGCAACTACTTCAGAGGTTGCAAAGATTAAAAGCGATGACACATATGCAAGCTCCAGACACCTAGTAAACACTCAATGAATATAAGCCATCATCACTTTCTTCATCAATATCATTTTAATGATAATTACAACTTTTCGGTGGGGGAACTTAAAGGTTTTCTAGTTCATCCCCTCAAAGGAATATTCTATAGCCATTAGAAATGATGTTTGCAAAGACATTTTAATAACAAGGGAAAATACTTATAACTTTAAAAAACAGGCTGCAGAATTTCATGTGTTTTGTGATTGCAGTGATGTTAAAACAGACAAAAACAAGACAGATACATCAAACATTATTGGTGATTTTTTTCTAGGTGGTAGAATTATTTTCAGCATATTTTTTGCAGCTTTAAATTTTTTACAATAAACATGTTTTGTTTATTATGAGAATTTCCGAACATACACAAAAGTAGAGAGACTGGTATTATGAACACCCATAAACTCATCACTTAGATTTAGTGATTGTTGACATTTTGCTGTATTTGTTTCATCTTTTTTTTTTTTCCTCTTTTGGATGAAATATTTTAAAGTTACTGACACCATGGTATTTACCCCTAAATATTTCAATACATAGCTCTAAAAAATATATAAAGATATGTTTCTGCCTAATCACGACACCATGATCACACCAGACAAAGCTAGGAATAATTCGTTACTGTTATCTAATACATAGTCCATATGCAAATTCCCCAATTGTTTTTCAAAAACATTTTTTTCAAAATGTTTGTTGGAACTAGGATCCAATTAAGGACCAGACATTACATTTGGTTGTCATGTCTCATAACTCTCTTTAAATTGAGCACAGCATAGCCCTGCCTTTTTATTCATCACGTTAACTTGTCGAACAGACCAGGTCAGTTATTCTGTTGAGGATTCAACTTCTATGTTTGCCCTTTCTTTGTGGTTGTATTGCTTTTGTAGTATGAAAACAAAGTGATAAAAAACACTCTGCTCTGTAGTTACTGGCTACTGTCCTAGCTATGTAAGTAATAATAATAACTCCCCTTCCTATGTGCCAGGCATGGTACTGAGCACTTTTTTTGGTACTATCTTATTTAATTCTCACCATAAACCCATGACATAAATACTCTTTTTATCAATCCCTTTATATAAATGATGAAAATGAGGCACACAGGGAAAATAATTTGGCAAAGCCTGACCGTCAGGCAGACCAGCTCTCGTGCCAGCAAGCTTAACCACCATGCGGTATTAAAAGAGCTGAAAGAGATGCTGCAAGCTAAGAAGGGAGGTAGGGGAACCAACTCTGCCTCGCCTTGGGGATGCTTAATGACAACCAGAAGCAGATTCCCCATCATACCCAGGGGGAGAGGTCTGGAGGGAGGCGATGGAGTGGCATCTGCAATGATTACATCTATTCTGCCAGAGCTTGGAGCCGTTCTGGATCTCTCCAGGGTTTCCTTTTGCTTTCTTTCCTTCCATTCTTAGCAGGTTGGTAGAGCCCTAGGAAGCTTGCACTGTTCCTTCTCTGGGCTTGAGAGTCCCTGGGTCTGCTATTTATAGGCAAGGAGACATCAGACCCAGAAAGCAACCCTCAAGGGAGCATCCACAGCTGCCAGGGTAAGGGACACGTGGGATTCACCAACTATTCCATTCTTGGGTCTTCATTCATGAGCATTCTGCAACTATCAGGTGAAGTAATCAGTGCATTTTGGGAAGGAGACTGGAAGAGGAGTTCAGGCACCGATTCCTTAGCTGGATTTGCCTCTGCCTTGGACCAGGTTGTGTTGTCTTTGGCCATGGCACCCAGCTTCCCTGAATGCAAGACTCTCGCATTATATCAGATTCAAAACTGTCAGTTCTATCTCCATTGTGAGGCTGTTATAAGGATTATATGAGGATAAGAGTGGGAGCATTTTGAAAAGTAATAATGGAGCTATAAGAGCTCTCCCCTCCCTAGGGTGTACAACAGGAGCTGCACATTCTGATGTGCACACTGGTTAGGTAGGTAGCAGATGGTTCCCAGGAGAGCTGCCATGTTCTCACAAGACCCTACCCCAAAGCCATGGCTGATAGGCCAAGGTGTTGGGAGTTGACCCAGGCTGGGCCAATGACTCATTGTGCTGGGATGGTTGGACTTGGGAAGGGAGGACGGTCAGTCATTCTTCCTTGTGGGTTTAGGTTCAAACTGGAAACAGAAAGTTGTTGATATGAATGTTCCTCGACTATAGAGAAGACAGTTTGGGGAGGGAGGGTGAACGTAGTGAGCAAGTGAGAGGAAGAGAGACACGGGAGACGCAGGTTCCAGCTGTTTACGGGGTCTGATTGTGTTCCTGAGGCTTGACTATTCAACCCATTTTTGGTTTCTCTGAGCCAACCGTTTCTCCTTTTTTTGGCTTAAGTGGTTTCTGCCATCTAGTACTAAAAGGATATTCGACTTATTAGGCAATAGGACATTCTTAGCAGTCCAAAGAAGGAGAAACTAGAGACTATTTTCTAGTCCTTCCGCTTCATTTAACAACTAAAGTTCAACCCACAGAAGAATCCAGGTCTCCTGACTTCCATCCCGGAAAGTCATCCCAGGAAGTGAATGGAACACTGAAGTTCAGAAAGGTGAAGTAACTTGCCTGAAGACACACAGCTAGTAAGTCCAGAGCCAGGATTCAAGCTCAAGTATTTGTGATTAATCGCGGTGCCCTCTCCTGTCTTTGGCTTCCTGCTCTACGGAGAGTGGTGTTGTCACACACTCCTTTCAGCCAGGACCTCGCTGAGTCTGTGAGGGAGCCTGAGCAGTCCCAAGAGAGCTGTCATTTCCTGCATCTCGTGGCTACTGGCACAGGAGTATTGTTTTTGGACTTGTGTTATTTACCCAAGCATTTGCAAGGCTGCTTCTTGCTTAGGTAACAAATACTTCTGCAAATATGGATGGAAAATTGGCTTTGCTTACCCAGAAGTGGGAAGAGCTCCAGGCATCCTTGGGAAAGATGTTGGTGCAAACATATGTATGTGCGGAAGAGGCCCAGGATTTGCTCATCAATCCCATGGTAGAGAAAAGGATTCTTGAAGTCTCTCTGCTAAGGTGGCTTTGGTGCTTATCAACAGAAAGTCTGCCCTGAGCTAGACAGGGATGGTTCACTTAGGTGTCATCCAGAGTCACAGAGATGGCAAAGGGCAATATCTTGTTAAAAATGCAGTGTATCAGTTATCTATTGCTGTGTAACACACTGCCCCAAATCTTAGTGGCTTAAAACAACAGCAGTTAGTTGGTTGATGAATCTGTGACTAGGGCAGGGCTTAGCAGTAATGGCTTGGCTTTACTATGGCAGCTCAGTGGGAATGGGAGGATCCACTTTGAGATGACCCATGCATGTGACTGGTGGGTTGGTGTGCTTGTTAACGGGGAATCCTGCCAGGGCTGTGGTCTGTGGGCTTGGTTACTCTCCAGGTATGACTCATCCTTGGATGCTCGGGCTTCCTCACAGCATGGTGGCTGGGTTTCAAGAGTGATTGTCCCAAGAAAACAAGTAGAATTATATTGCTTTTTTGTGATCTAGTCTCAGCAGTCACTTAGCAAGACCCCTGCTCTGCTATATTGGCCAAGGAAGTAAAAAGTCACCTAGGGCTTCAAGGGTCCATAAACTAAACCTCCTGCCGGGAGAAGTGGCAGATGCATTTGCCTCTAGGGAAGTGACTGAAGGCAGGGAAGAGAGGGAGAGGAAAAAGGGACAGTAGAGACAGAGGTGAGAGAAGGAGAATTATGTCTCACTGTAGAGCTTGATATGTTTTTGACATGCACATATATCACCTTTTGTTTTAAAAAAGGAATAAAAGGCTGAAATGGCAGGCAGTAATGAGTGGGAGTGTTCATGTGTGAGCCTGTATGTCTCTGTGTGCTTGCAGTCTCGGGGGGCAGGCATGGGTGACACAGTTAAAGCAACAATTCCAGTGGGAAGCAAAGGAGAGGGTACCTTCATGGCCAAGACAAGGACTTGGGCTTCACTGTGCCCATGCCCTTGAGCTTCCCAGAGGTACACGCTGCCTGACCTGGTCTGTCCCTTCAAATGGAAAGAGATCTGTCTGCCAGGGGCTGAGAATCCCTTGGTAACAGTAGAAATACACTCATAGGCAGAAATCACAAAAATCCTCATCTTTTCATGAAGAGCAAAACAAAACTCCAAACGGACTCAAAAACAAAAACAAAACCACAGCCACAACAACAACAAAAATCAAACCCCATACATAGCTTGCTCAACAAAGCAAGCTGTGAAGCATAATAATACCTGCCATTTATTAAAGACCCAATATATTCCAGATGCTTTACCTGGTTTAATTCTCACCCAACCATGATTTTGCAGACAAGGAAATTGAGGCTCAGGAAGGCAGAATAACTTCCCAAGCTCACACAGCGGGAGGGAAGGTGCAGGAGAGGGTTCCAGCCAGGTCTCTTGGTGCTCAGTCTGCTTGCTGAACGTCCGTCTTTCCTCCTCTCCCTGTAGCCAGGATCCTCAGGCGGCTTCGCCTAATGAAAAGAAATGTATTTTATGCAATTTGGATCTGACTGCTAGACTCGGCAACAATTTATTTTGTGACTTCCCAGTAAAAATGGAGTTCGTTTTCAAGAACAGTGACTCTCAGAGGGCAGAGCCAGGACTTTTAATTGGGAGAGAGGCAGCAACCGGTGGTGGAGTGAGCAGCAGTGGGGAGTCAGGAAGCACCTCTTCTAGTCCTAACTGGCTCTGTGACCTTGGGCAATAATGCTAATGCTCAGTAATGAGAATAATAGCCTCTACTTATTAATCTCTTCTGTGTAATAGATGCTGTGCTAAGTGACTCATTTATATAACCTGATCTAATGTTCTCAGCAATCCTGTCAGAGAGGGAGGTACAAATATCATCCTCGTTTTTGTAGATGAGAAGATCAAGGCTTTAGGCATTGAGCAACTTGCCCAAGCCCACACAAATAGGAAGAGTGACATCTAAGATTTGGGCCTGGGCAGAGGGTTCTAGAGTCTGCTTTTACCACTATGCTATAATGTTGATACAAATATGAATATAATACAGACCCTGATAGTGGCTAATATTTATTGAACATTTTCTATGTGGCATACACTGTTCCAATCCCTGTATGCCATATATTATTTAATCCCTGCAAGGGTTCTATGAAATTGATATTATTGTCTCAATTTTTCAGATGAAGAAACTACTTCTCATGTGTTTAGTGATAGGGTTATCTCTTTTTACTATGAGGTTCTTTTCTAAGAGCTATCACTTTCAGAAAAAGGATTAAGATATGCATGGACTCAGGTCAGGTGGGGCGGGGGCTGGGTTCTGACTAAGCTCCCCCCACCCCGCCCAGAGGGAAGCTCTAGGAGCTTGGGGAGGCTGCTGGACAAGCGCCTCACCTGTACCTTCTCTGGAGGCTGGAGGCACAGGCCGCTCCCTGGAGCTCACTAGGCCTGTCTTCCATCAGTCCGGGCTGGGCATCTTGCCTCCTTGGCAGAGCGGGCTGTAGCCTGAAGCTCCTGGGCCCTGCGAGGCTCGGTGAACTGTGCAAGGAAGGGAGGCTCTGCCAATGTGTCACTGGCCAGCTCCCCTCTGGGCACCATCTGGGAAGCACTGAGCTGGAAAGACAGTGTTGGCCAATGGCTGCTTCCTCCGCCCTGTGGGCCTTACCTTCGTGAGCACGTACCAGGAACACTCAGCCCAGGGAAGGTGTCAGAGTCCCTGTCAGGGGACAGAACATCCTAGGGGAAGGTCTTCTTCTTAAGGCTCCAAGGGGCCTAACAAGCAATAAGAAGCATACTAATAACTGACATTTGTTCAGCCCTTTCTATGGCTGGGCTCTATGCTGTGTGGTTTATGTATATTGTCTCATTTACCTTACTCCTTACACACCCTCTTATTTAAGTACTATTATCCCCATTTTATAAGTGAGGAAGCTGAGACACAGAGAGGCTAAGGGACCTACTCAGGGTCATGCATCTGGTAAATTTTAGAGCCAGAGTTTGGATTCTGTTTTTTAAAGTTTGGCTGGCTCATGGTTCCTAGGTTCTGATCTTTGTTAAGTATCTTACTGATGAGTAATTCTCTTCAGTCCCCTGCTCTTTATGGTCTTCGGCTTCTTCTGTACAATGCAGGGGATAAACCACATTTTAAAAATGTGTTCATCAGAGTTCCAGGGTTCCATCTGGGGTGAGGACAAGCTGAGGATGAGCATCAGACCCCCAACCTTTTACCCCCTTTTAACCTGAGCTCAAAGTGCCAGTTTTTGCTCCTTCCCATATTAGAATTATGTGCGAGAGTTGGCTTACAGAAGGAGTTCTGTTGCTTACAATAAGTCTGAACACTAGCAATTGCTTCTTTGACATTCTTGTACCCTAAGAGAGGAGTAAAATAGGACTCAGAGAGGGTAAGGGACCATGTAAAGAGGCCCAGCAAATTAGTGACTTAGGCAGATTATGTATTAGGTCGAAGTGCAAGTTCTGGAGCCAGACACAAAGAGGTTCAAATCTTAGCACGGCCTGTGTTAGTGGTATCCTTGGGCAGGGTCTGCCCTTGACTGTTAGACGATCCCTGTTTTACTACCACTAAGTGCTTCCAGTGGGATGGTTGATGCCCTGAGTTATTTTTCTGATGGAACAACTTGGTAACTGGGTCATCTTTTTTCCCTCTCTTTATCCCATACCCCAACTCCCAACCCATAGGGCACAGGGCACCCAAATGCTTTTGGACCTGCCTAGTTGTGATGCAGATACCTAGGGTACCCAGGGACTGACCCCCTCCAGGAATATTGTGTAATAACTTTCCATCTGGCAGCCTCTACTGGAATTCATACCCAGCAGAGTCTACATTTATGGATAGGGCAATGGCTGTGCTTGTGATAAGAGGACATGAATAAGAGAAAGTATCTGACCCTTAGTAGCTATATGACCTTCAGTACCTTCCTTCATGTCTCCAGGATTCAGTATCCTCATCTTTAAAGAAGGGGGTTGGAGGTTTGGTGATGCCCACGGGCACTGCAGCTTCGAGAAGGCATGCTTCAGTGATCCCAGGCACCAGGAAATATGACCTCTCTCCTTGGCATTCAGACGTTTTCTGGAGACGTCTTCTCCCTCAGCACAGACTCATGAATCAGACAATCCTAACTGCTGGAGTCTCCCTCTTTTATCTGCGGGGTGAATGATGAGGCTTTTGAGTACTTGTGGCCTTAGGAAATTGGCCACAAATGGCCTGTCTGCAGGGCTTTCAAAGCATTGTCCTGAGGGAGTGCTCTGATGTAGCCACGGTGAGTGAGAGAGCTTCAGGTCACGCCAGCGAATCTACACAGTGAAGTCTAAGCTTATAAGGGAAGAGATTTCCTGGAGCAGCCTGCTCGTCTCTGGGCAGGAAGCTGCCCTGTATTGGCGAATGTGAGAAGGAAAACCCAAGGCACTTCCTCTGGGTACAGCAGTGTGACCTGTGGGTCCTGCAGCAGCTCCTCCTTGTTCTTTCTCTTAGGGGAGGGGTTGCTGATTTGGTTGGTCAGATTCCAGAACGCTGATGCAGCCATGTTTCCTAGTGGGCAGGGTGACTGGCTATTAAAGGTGACGTATATGTTTGGCTCCCTTCTCTATGAAGCCCAAGTAGTAAAAGGCTCAGGCTCATTTCACAGTGGAGTCCTGGCCATCTCTCTCTCCCTCTGTCTCTTCCCTTGAGTTCCACACACTTTGGGGCCTTCACTGGATCCATGCCTTGCTGGTTTGCATGGTCAGTGCCCCACTCACATCTCCTTGACCCACCCTGTCTACAGTGTCACTTGTAGAAAATCCATGGGCAACCTGATGGCTTCCTGCATTTCTCTGTGCACAGGGTATGCTGTGGGGTGGGAAGTTAGTGTCCCAGAAGTGACCCTCAACCAAGGAAGATAAATGCCCTCACCCCAATTCCTTGCCACCAAGTGGGACAATTCTGGGGTGTATTTTATATAGTCTGTTTTTAGCTGGATTGGGACTTAGTGTCCCCAGTGGTCACCCTTCCAATAATAGGCCCTTTATTGGCCTCTTCCCTTCCCACTTCCTGCTGTGCTTCCTGGATCACCTCCCACATAAACCGTGGATCTTAGATCCTTATCTCAGGGCCTGCTCGTGATTTATAATAAGAAATATATGTTTGTTCTTTGTCCCTTGTTTCTGACACAGAGCTCCTAAAACCTTTGGAATTTCCTAAGCTATGAGAGCATAGAGGTGTCTTTTGTTATACTAATGAGATGACTTTTGGGAAGCACAGTAAGGTTGGGGTTTGGTTGCACCAGTGATTAGAGGGCTGAAACTTTCAGTCTTGGACCTCTGGGGCTGGGAGAGGGGCTGGAGATTGAGTTCGATCACCAGTGGCCAATGATTTAATCAATCGTGGCTACTTAATGAAGCCTCTATAAAAACCCAAAATGATGTGGTGAACATGTGGAGGTTAGGGAGAGTGGCACACCTGGAAAGGACAGGAAATCTCTGTGCCCTTTCCTCGTACCTTACCCTGTGCATATCTTTATCTGGCTGTTGATTTGTGTTCTTTAGTATTCGTTGTAATAAACTGGTAATCTAGTCAGTAAACTGCTTTCCTGAGTTCTGTGAATAATCAAACCTAAGGAGGGGGTCCTGGGAACCTCTGATTTATAGCCAGCCAGTCAGAAGCACAGGTAATAATCTGGACTTGTGATTGGCATCTGAAGTGGAGGGCAGTTATGTGGGACTGAGCCATTAACCTGTGGAGTATGATGCTGTCTCCAGGTAGATAGTATCAGAATTGAGTTCAATTGTAGGACACCCAGCTGGTGTCTGAGAATTGCTTGGTGGTGTGGGAAACCTCCCTCTCCCACTGGAATTGGGTGCAGAACCTTACTGGTCTCGGGGGGATCCACACTAAGACATATCCTTCAGTACAGTGCTGGGGGAGACGGGGTGATTTTACCCACATTTTACTGATGAAGAAACTGAGGCCTGGAGAGGTTAATGGCTTTAATGGAATGTAGATGCCTGACTCCCAATTCACTATTTTTTCCTCAATGGTATGCCTTGGGGCCGCCTAAGCTCCTGTTTAATATAAGGGAGGACACTGGGTTGCATTAGGTAAAGACCGATGAGGAACAAAATCTTTTGCTGCTCTCTTTATTTTAGTTCAGAAGAACAGCAGTGGATTTGTTTAGAAAAAGCCTTGCCTTTTGATTAGAACGATTCATACCTGAATTGGTCCTGGGAGCAAGATGGGATTTTTAGATTTTTGGATAAGATATTATGGAAGGGTTAACTGCCTTTGTTGATCCCAGGGTTGAGACCTTCAAGAAAAGTCACAGAAACATAGAACATCAAACATGGAAAGCAGTTTTTAGGTCATCCTGACTAGTCTAAACTTTTCTTTTACAAATAGAAAAGCTGAGGTTTAAAGAGAAGAAAGTCCTTAAGGTCAGTAGGTAACAGAAATTAGGATCTGAGAGAAAGTAAAGGAAATATAGGCAATTAGATTTGGGTTGTTTGTGCTAAAATCAGGAAATCTATGAGAACTTCCTAAGTCAGGCATGGTAAAATGGAGCCAACTCTGATCAATGGGTGGGGCCACCCATGTAGAACTGAGCAAACCTGTGAGGTTTCTATCTAAGTTTTGCGAGAAACAGTTAAATAATTGGTTAGTGATATCTGCCTCGGCACAGGTGAGTACTGTTTATCTGCCGCTACATAAGACAAGGTCAAGGCTGGGACAGTGGTTAGACCAAAAGTTGGAACCCTCAGGTTGGAATTTGGAGGGGTGGCAAAGGTGAAAAACACCAGTGAAAAACAATGCCTAAAGGTGGTGGCTAGTCTGGTGTTCACGTTACTCAGCCACCCTAAATTACCTTTTTTTGCTTTGCCCATCTCCTTCAGGATTCTATCATATCACTTTGGAATCCTAGTAACCTTGCAGAGTACAAACAACACACTTTATTTTACACAACAGAAACTTAAAGCAAAAATTCTGGGTCCTGCTCCAAATTTTGTATTTAGCCTCTTGTCTCACAGTACTAAATTTGATTAGTCCCACCTAGGTCTCATTTTGCCCATATGCAAAATAAAGGTTTTGGGCCAAATCAGAAATTCTCAAAAAGCATTAAAAGAACCAGTAGCTCTGTAGGATGGTAGTAGCTATCATGTGGAATAAAATAGGTTTCCATGATCAATTTCTTTTGGAATATTGCTGGATTAATAAAAACAATTTTTTAAACTGGACTTCTTAAACCCTTAAAGTGATTGATTCAGGTATGCAGAGTTCCTTAAACTTGCTTAAAAACAAAATATACCATACAGGACAGTCTCTAAAGATCTTTTAGCTTCGAAATGCTATAATTCTTTACCAGTTTCCTTTGAGAATAGAGATAAGAAGCATAATCAATGATTGGCTCATTTTAGTTGTCCCCTATAAACATGATATGGTGTTCGGTTTTTACCTGTCATGTTTAAGTGGCTCAAAGCAGTGGCAACCATGGGGGTCATTTCTTTAGTAGAGCAATTGAAGATAAATTAATCAAATTGAAAACAACTGAAACCATTTGGTCCTTAAGAACAGACTAGGTTATTTCAGTTACTTTAATGGTGTGACTGGCGACAGAACCAACTGGTGAAATCCAGAACAGTATTGACTAAAAGGGCTTTTTTTTTTTTTTCAGACATAGTTTTTGTCAGCATGGCTGCTATGAAGATTTTCCATCTGAAAATCTTGAGTAGCAAAATCCTGCTCTGTGTCCTAAGCTGTGTGATGAGTTTAGCTTTGCACACAGCATGGGGTAAAGTTATCATGATAATACACACACCGTTAGAGTCTCCACATGTGTGGTAGAATTCTAGGTGCCCGACCCAACTCCAGCTGCCTGTCTCTGTCTTTAGAGACAGTCTACTCCCTTCTTTTTCTATTCAAAAGAGGCCACACCTATTTGATCTACCTTTTTTACAAGTCTGGTCACAAATAACTTCATACTCTCCATACCAATAATTTTCATCAAAGACTATTTCAGGGTCAGCATTGCTATACAAGAATGAACGTACAGTGGCTATTAACCAGGGCACCATCAGAATGATCTATGTAATTAAAACAAATAAACATGTTCGGCCCCACTGGAGATTTTGATGGAGAAGATCTAAAGTGGGTGCGAGCATCTGTATTTTAAAAAACTCCACAAATACAAACCACATGTTCATCAATAAGAGACTGGATACACAAAGTGTGGTTTATTCATACAATGGAAAGCGACTCAGCAATAAAAAAAGAAAAAGCTGGTTATTCGCAGTAACATGGATGAGTCTCCCAGACATTAGGTTAAGTGAAAAAAGCCAGTTACCAAAAACAAAACAAAACAAAACAAAACAAAACAAAACAAAACAAAACAAAACAAAAACCTACAATATAGAATTCTATTTATATAAAGTTTGAAAATAAGCAAAGCTAGAAATCAAAATTGCGGTTTTTACTAGAGAGAAGTGGGATTAATCACAAAACGACACAAGTGTACTTTCTGGGGCTGATGAAAATATTCTATACCTTGTTTTGGGTGATGGTTTAGACAGATGCATACAGTTTCAAAACTTGAACTGAATTCTTAAGAGATGTGCATTTTTTTGTGTATAATTTATTGCTCATTTAAATAAAACAGCCTAACTTTCCTGTAAGTTCCCAAATTAGGGTCCTGTACATGTGCCAAAGCCTGAGAAATGATCATTTCCACACAAAAGAAGGGCCTAATCCAGCTTAGCCCAGTTACAGCCTCAAGAAATGGAACACTTCCATATTCTCTGCCTTATATCACACAATGCCTCATTTTCATTGACCTTCCAGAATTCTCCCATCCTTTATGTCTTTTGGATAATAAAACTCTAGAGAACTCTACATACAACAGCTAACTTAATAATAAACCCACAGGTTTCCAAGAGTAGTGCCCTTTTCCTGTCTCCATTTCAGTAGCCACATCTGCATTCCTGTAGGAGTCCCTTTTCTTCTAGATTGCCTCATATTTATTGAGTTCCTACTATGTGCTGGACCTTGTTGTCTCCCTTTACAAGGCTATGTCATTTTCTTTTCAAAATAACTCTGAGAAGTAGATATATTTTTACTGGCGTCTCCATTTTCCAGATTAGCAGTCAAAAAGGAAAGGTAAATTAAGAGCCCAAAGGTGATATCAGGCTAAGTGGAGGATGCAGGCTTACAACAGTGATTGCAAAATCTCTTACAATTTAAGGCTTCTTTCCTTCCAGGACCTGAGGGGAGAAAAGCAGATATAGACTTTGGAAGGAGAGATACAGCTGAGTCTAAAAAAGACAATGTCTTCCCTTGACAATGCTTTTCATGCCTAGTTGCCAGATTCAAGCTAGCCAGGCCCCACACGGCCAAGTAGCCCCATGCTCTCTGGCTTGCCCCTGGTGGTGGCTTAGAAGTGTTGGCCTTAGGGCGACTTTTGTTTGGTATAACTTAAAAAATCAAGCAGGAAGCAAGAGGGGAATGTAAAGATGTCTTTACTTTTAGGGTTCTGACTCTCTGAGATCATAGGAGTGGGTTCCCGTATGGGGGCGGCAAGGCACAAGGAGAAGCATTGGAGCAGATTCTCTGTGTGTGCGTGCTCGTATGTATGTGTGAGTGTGTGTGTGTGTGTGTGTGTGTGTGTGTGTGTGTGTGAGCGCGTTTGTGCGTGGTGGGGGGATTGCTGTACCCAGCGCGAGGCACTGGGGGAGGAGGAAGCAGTAGCGGAGCTCTGAATAATTGATTCTTCAGCCGCACCAGACGCCCTGGAGCGGGCAGAGAGCGTGGTTTCAGCACCACGGACAGCGGCGCGCCACCCAAGGCGCCTCCGCCTTCAGGCAGCTACCTATCCTGGCCTGGTCGCCACCGTGCGCTCTGGGAGCGGGTGGCTGCGCTCCGCGCCACCGCCAAGGGACTGCGGGGTCTGCCTCGGCCCGCCTCCGAGGAGAGCGACTGCGGGCGGGAGACGCTTTCTCTTGCCAGAGCTCTAAGCTTCTTTGGCTTTCGCGGAGGCTGCTGCGTCTCATCGACTGAGAACAAGTCCTTAAGTTGGTGTGGGGGCACCCCTGTCCTCCCTCCTCCTCTTCCTTCAAGGCGACCACAGCAGAAGCACGCCCCGGGAGCCTGGCTTTGCCAGTGCTGTGAACCAGGGTGGTCAGGCGCTCCTCGGGACTCCCGCTGGGAAGTGGGGAGCTGAATGCCCGGTGCGAGCTAGCCTCACAGCGAAGGGCCCAGAGGGAGCTGCCTTCCCCCCACCAGCACCTCTCTCGGCCAGGGACCGCGGGGATCCCCGGCTACAAGCACGCGCGCGCTCCCACACACACACACTCGCCCTCACACACACCAGCCCGGAGCCTGGGCTGCGGAGAGGGCTCTTGGGCGCTCTTAGAGGACTGGGCAGCTGCTGTTGGGAGTGGGGCAGGAAGCCGAGCTCCGGCTCTTGGAGGGAGGCGCCGAGGGCTTAGCCGGAGCATGGGGTCGGGTGAGCGCTGAGAGTTGCGGCCGCAGCTATCAGCCCTGGAGATGACCAGGAGCGGCCACTGCTGAGAACTATGTGGAGAGAGGCTGCGGTGAGTGCTGGCGCGGGACGCGGGGCCTGGGCCACCCCTTTGGGAAGAGGATGGTGGAAGGCCTGGATAGGAGAGGGAGGCAGGACCGCAAGAGGGTCGTTGCGTGGGAATGATCGCACCTCCCTCGGGGATCCGGGACCGCCGGAGACCGACTCCTTCCCTCCCCCTCTCCTCCTGCCGGCTCATCGCAAACTCAGCCAGCCCCCACCCCACACCCCCTATTCCCTCCTCTTTTTCTCCCTACCCCCCTCGCTCAGCAGCTCCTGGCCGCACAACTCCCAGCAGCCGGAGCTGGGGAGGTGGTAGGGGGTGAGGGTGGAGGTGCCCAGTTAGCTTCTCGTGGGCGGCCAACGTGGGGCTCCGGTTTTCCTGTGCGCCCTGGAGCAGAGCTCTCCATATCAGCTACAGGGTCTGAGGAACCGCACTGGGGACATCTCAGGCACGGAGCTTCAGCTCCCATCTCCCGTTGAGTCCCCTGTGCGCACAGAGGGGCTGTGAGCATTGCAGACTGCAGCCTACCCACCCCCCAGTCGGGCACCTCTGGCCCATGGGCTGACCCTGCCTCTCTGTCTCTTCTTCGCCCCCGTAGAGCCCTGCTGCAGAGCCTCCGGCTGGGATAGCCGCCCCCCGTGGGGGCGATGCGGACAGCGCGGGACAGCCAGGGGAGCGTGCGGGGGCCGCAGCATGCGGGAACCCGCTAAACCCGGCGGCTGCTGAGGCGGCCGAGATGCTCGTGCGTGCAGCGCGCCCCACTGCATCTTCGACCTTCTCCGGCTACAGGTACATCCAAGCGGGAGACCTGGGCTCCACGGGCTGGGTAGGAGGAAGACTCGATCCAAGGTAGAGCGGGAGAAGGATCTAGGGAGAGGGAGAGAGAAAACGAGAGAGAGGGAGCATCGGTAGCAAGGCACGAGAAGAGCACCAGGGGGCGCTGAGGCTCCGCAGTGCTCACTAACAGAGTGCCGAGGCTCGTGCGAGTTCACCCCAACTTCCTTTGGCTTTGGCAGCGCTGCGCCTGAGGGGCGCGTGCCTGTGCACACGTGCACGACTGTGCTGGTATTTGCAGGCACAGGCGGCTGTGCACCTGGCGCGGTACATGTATGTGCACCGCCTGAGCACATGAGTGGACTCCAGGTGGCCATGAGCACCTCCTTCAGCCTGCGGGTGTGCGCAGAAATGCGTGTGTGCCTGTGAGCGTGCCTGTGAGCCCACTGCCACGTGCACCTAAGACTTGGTTAGCAGGACCTGAAGTGGAAAGCCTGGGGAGGGGCTGTACAGTTCACGTCGGTCAGAGAGCTTCTTGGGTTCCTACCCTTTCCCCCACGCACGTTCTTTGCCAGCTCCCACGCGCCGACCCACTGACGGACGCGCCTCCTCTCTGGAATTCTGCATGGCACACGGCGTGTGTGAGAGAGGGTGCGTGTGTCCACGTGCGCGCGCGTGTAGAGGCAGGTCCTGGGGCCACTTGCAGTTGAGTTGAATTCGCTTCAGATCCCCTCCGCGAGAGGTGGGGCGTGCTCTAAGTTTTTCTCGGCACTTGGAGCCTCGGGCGCACAAACGAGTGTCCTCACTCCCATGCGCTTTGGTTGTACCCTGCAGGAAAGGAGCGGGGTCTGGAGCGGGTGCCACCGGGAGTCAGGTCTCTGCAGTATCCTGCACGTTTGCAGGGGGCGGGGTCAGTCAATTCACTTCCTGCGCTGGAGCAGGGATGCCTTGCTGCTGCACCGCCTCTGCACGCTGGGGCTAGTTTGTAGTTCG
>NW_011888821.1:3486139-3489743 GCF_000151845.1 Pteropus vampyrus | reverse complement strand
GACTGGGCTATTGGACCCTGCTGGTGCTGCCGGCACTTCTCATCTGGCGCGGTCCGGCGCAGGGCGCGGCGGCGGAGAAGGGTCCCCCGGCACTGAACATCGCGGTGCTGCTGGGCCACAGCCACGACGTGACGGAGCGCGAACTGCGAAACCTGTGGGGCCCAGAGCAAGCAGCAGGGCTGTCCCTGGACGTGAATGTGGTAGCGCTGTTAATGAACCGCACCGACCCCAAGAGCCTCATCACACATGTGTGCGACCTCATGTCCGGGGCACGCATCCACGGCCTAGTGTTTGGGGACGACACCGACCAGGAGGCCGTGGCCCAGATGCTGGATTTTATCTCCTCACAGACTTTCGTCCCCATCCTGGGCATCCATGGGGGCTCATCTATGATCATGGCTGACAAGGTAAGGCCGGGGAGGTGACAGGCTGCCAGGACTCAGGAGTGTGCAGGTCATAGGGTGGCCGCTAAAGGTCTTCGGGAGCCCTTGGCATCTGCCTCTGTGTGAAAGGAGGTGGTGGCCACCACTGGCCCTGGTGAGAATCAGTTCCTGCTTGTCTAACCTGGAGATCAATGGAAATGTTTTTTGCCCTGGATCTTTCAGTGGGGTACTTGGAAGCACCTTGAATGTGCCAGGAAGAACTTGGAAAACACTGACGGGAGTGGGTGACGGGGTAGTGGACTACTCGGAGATTTCCAAGTAGTGCACAGGCGGGCCTGGGGGCACCTGAAACAATATGGCTTATATTCCTTTAATGCCAATTTTACCTGATTATTTTATGAAAAATGTCCATTTTCCCTTCTTGTGGTAACTAAAACTATTTTTAGAAAAGATTAAATGTGGCTCTGTTATGGAATAAAATGCAAAGTTTTCAGGTAAAGCACAAAAGGGCAGAGAAAGATCATGCTTCTGCAGAGTCTCGGCAATTAAGGCAAGAGGGGTGGGAAGTTTGAGAAGCCCTAGGCCACAGGCCGCAGAGAGTGTTTCTTAAGGGAGCGGGTGTGAGTGGAGACAACTGGTTGTGAACCGAGAGCAGGAGGGCCTGGCCTTTTCCTACATGTTTCTGGAGTGGGGCCGGTGGGGTTTCCAGGACCCTCAGATGGAGGGGTTGGTGCCCAAGGATAGGTTTTGGTACTGGCATTTTGGGAGTGTCAGAAGGAAGGTAAGCATGTCCCAATTTCTTGGCTTAGAATAAGGACTCTCTGTGGACCAGCTGGGAGTGTTGGTTGGGATAAGAAGGGAGAGAGACTTGAAGATTTGAGTGAGATGTTATGAAGACCTGGTTTGAGAATTGTACAGAAGTGGGAGGGATGGAAGAAGCAAAGAAAGGAGGAAGGAAAGGGAAGGATTAGCGTTGTGGGTGTACTGTACCTCTGTCTAAGCCCCAGGAAGGGACTGGGGAGGTGGGAAGGGGAGGAAAGGGTGAGTACTTGCGTGCCATGGTCAGTAGCCCTGAGATCTTCTTGGAGTATGTTCCTTAGGTAGCGGGAGACATCCTAATGGCTCAAGCAGATATTTGTTAGAACACTTTCCTTTTGACGCTCTCAAAGCACTTTTATATTCATCAAATCAGATTCTGCCTCTGCCTCAGCAATTCCCACCAGCTCCTCTGGGAACTGTATTAATTCTTTCAGGTCTCCTGGGCTGCAGCACATTCAGCTGAAGTACGTAACTGATGCAGTGTCTTATTAAACATTCATTTTTAAATAGTTTGCAGCCTAGCAGAATTCCTATGTGTGGTTGAGCATTTTCCTAGCTGCCTCTCAGTTTTGGGGGCTCCTTTCTGGGATGAAAAAAATAGGGAACAGCTGTGCTCTGCCACCGGCGTATGGGCCATTTCAGAACTGGAAAGGGGCTTAGAGTCTGCAAGAGCATCCTGTAGCTTTCAGATGAAAGATGCAGCATAGGGCATTTAAAGACTTGGCCAAGACCACACAGTTGGTGATGGAACTGGATCTCTGGTTTTCTGGTCCCAAGCTGTGATCTCGCATTCCACCAAAGTTAAGCCTGACCTTTAACTTTGTCATCCCATCTTCAGAAGAGTCAAGGACTTAATCACATTTTATGGGAGGTTTTGAGCCATGGAGAAGTGCAGCAAATCAGGGGCTTGTGCATCAGGAGTGACTAGGCTTCTGATGAAGACATGAAGAAGAAGGAGGAGATCAGTGATTTCCAGCAGGCGTTTGGAGTGCAATTTGGGGATCTGAATATTACCACAGATCCCTCTTCCCTTCTGAAATTTTGACCGAAGGAGCAACACACAAAAAACAGTGGTTCTATTGAGAGTGAAATTTCTAGATTGATTAGGGCCCAGCACAATCAATGGAGACATCTGGTAAAGCGGAATTAGAGAAGGTGGCTTGAGGCTCAGGCTGGGGGTGGTCCGAGCTGGCAGGTGCATGGCTTGGGCTCTCTCCTGACTTACCCATCTTACTGTAGGCAAAGCAGCAGAAACAGGGAGCGGGCTCATAGTTGAGCACATCCTTGATATGCAGTGACCCTCCCTGCTATGAATGTCAGGCCTGATCTATTAGACCAGTAGCTGTTCCTCCCTGGAAGAGAGTATTAGAAAGGGAGTTTTGAGAAGTCCAAGTGGGTATGGGTGGAGGCACCCTCTTCTCCTATGGAATGAAACTGCCTTCTGGGGATTGCGACCCCACTTAAGAATAAAGAAGAAAAAGAGAATCAGGAAATGACAAGAGGAAGATGAGACAGGTCCTTTTCAGAGAAGTCAAGATTAGAGAAAGATTTGAGAAGGAATGGAGAAGAGAGGAATGAAAGGGTTCATTGGCTCAAAAATGCCGAAAGCAATTGGATGCTCCTTATTATGATTGGGGCTCTCCGAGTTGGTCTTGATGGAAGAGTCAGAGAAGTCAGCAGTGATAACACTGAGGGGGGTGCAGTTGATGTTGAGAGCAGTTGGGTTTAAGGGGTGGTATTTTGAAAAACCTGGATGTGTTAAAAAAGGAAAGAGATTGTCTGAGATGTGAACAGACCTTCATTCCATTAGTAATACATCAAGTTGGCTAGTGCCTTTACCACCTGTTTCTTTTAAAGCTGAACACCAAGTTCTGTTTGTTTGGCTCTGAAGAAGCAGTCATGGGACATTGCCTAAATCTTCACCTTGCTTGCTTGAGTGTGCCAGCGGTATTATGGCCACAAAGTCTGAATCTCCCCAAACAGACAAGGCCTCTCTGTTTCTCCCCCAAGATGAAATTTATTTGATAAAGCCTAGAACATACCCATGTTTTCGCTTCTAAACTGGTAACATGATAGCGCCCCCATGGATAAGAATGGTAGTAAATTTGATTAGCAGTTAAATTGAACCCCCCTCCCGCCATTTTTTTACCCTTCCCTCAGTCTACTTGGCTCAACCAAAAGAACAAAGCTTTTATAATAATTGAAATGTGCTACGTGACAGATTTTTTGTGGTGTTAATTTAATTTACAACGGAGGTGTTAATTTTTGCTTCTATCAGTGGGTGGTCTTGAGATATAAGTAATTTAGAGGTGAAAATAATGCTTGATGTAAATAAGTTCTAATCTTATCTTGGTTTGGCTATTTTGATTCTGTCCAAATGGAATACTCTTTGGTTGTAGTAA
>NW_011888821.1:3482951-3484689 GCF_000151845.1 Pteropus vampyrus | reverse complement strand
TATATCCCATGGACCATGTGGCTTTGATTCCTACTTGTAATTGTTGAGTCCCATCTTTTGATTCATTTATCTTTAGGGAGTCCTCTCTATTTTTGATCTGTGATTCCCCTTTTTAATATGAAAGCAGTGCTATGTAAATTTTAAAATATCTGAAGATTTATCTGTAAATTCTATGTTTTAGGAGCAGAAGAGTGGGATTACTTAGTGTGTTCACTCTGATTTTGACTTGGTTATTTTTCACAACCTGCTTTGTTTTTTTTTCAAACTTGATTATATATTTTTGGAATTTTCCCTTACCATTAAATAGACTTCTCAGACATAATTTTAAATGGCTGCAGAGTATTCCGCTTATACCACAGTTATTTTAGATATTCTTCTTTTTTCCTACTTTTGGTAAGGTTAATTTCTAGTCCACATATATGTCCTTTTTGGCAACTTGTGTGCTGATCTTGCCCTTTGCATTTGTTATTTGGTATATATGTTTTTTGATTGAATGAATCAAGTCATTGTTTCTGGTGCCAGCTTGCTGTGGTTTCTGGGCAAACTTAGCATACTGTGGTCAGGGCTTTCCATGCAGTGTTTGTTCCCTAAATGCCGACTGATTTCATAAGTGTGTGCCAAGTCTCCTCTTTAGTGGGCAGATAATTACTAGCCATCCTGAGGATTAACAGAAATTGGGGGGTTCCATATAAAAGGACCTCCGTGTAGTGCCGCTGAGTAACAGCTCATCAGCAGGAGGTGGAAGTTGGTGCCCTTGTAACCTTGCAGCTCTGGAGTTTGGATGTGAGTGACAGGCCTTTCCATTAAACAGTGAAAGCTCATAGAAAGGGCAGACACACACATCAGAATGTTGGTGGAGCCCACTCAGCTCCTGTTATAGAAGTATCAAGTAGTTCCTAAGAGAGTGGGGATGCCTATCTTTAGCCCACTCGATGAGGTATGTCAGATGCAATCGTCTACTCCTCCTCATGTAAGTCATCGGAGAGCAACAGGTATCATCACTTGAGAGGCATGACTGACTTTCCAGATGGCCCCTCAGGGGTCATTGGTGATCATCTGGACCCGTGATAGCCGTAGCCTGGTGGGTTTGGAGGGGGGAATGTTCATCTTCTCTTTGGTTGCTGTGGGTATAAAATGCTTCTCTGCATAGAGCGAAGGGTGGGGAGGAGGGTGGAGGGAAAATAGAAGGGGAGGGGAGGGGAGAGAGACAAATAGAATCTTGGGTTTGTAATAAAGAGTTCATGGCTTCTGATAAGGCCATCATGACAACGAGAGGTTATGATGTTTCTAACTGGTGTGTTTTGTTTGTCCTGCACTCCCTTTGATTATTCAAATTTGAATTAGTTGCCAACATTTTAAAGTTAGGAGATATCACATTTTTTAAAGAAAATCCAAATTTCATGCTTCTTTGAAAAAATCAGAAGGCCTAGTGATATTGGGTCCACTTTTCCCCGTAGTTAGAGATGAATAGCAATCCCTGTCCACCCCACACAGGGTAGGTACTCTCTTTTTTCGGTCCTCAACTTGCCTACTTCATGTTACAGACTTGGTCCTGAGGCACTGGGGTTTGAGGTCCCTGATGCAGGTGAGGAAAATAGCTTGTCTTTGTTAGGAGGGCCTTTCCCAGGCATTCTCTTCTCTCACAGGGGCTGCTCCTTGGTAGGTGGCAAATTCATGGTGCGTACAAGGTCACACTGCTGTGTTCACTGTCACCATCATTAACCTAGGTCCCCTTCCA
>NW_011888821.1:3480821-3482901 GCF_000151845.1 Pteropus vampyrus | reverse complement strand
GAGGGTGGAGGGAAAATAGAAGGGGAGGGGAGGGGAGAGAGACAAATAGAATCTTGGGTTTGTAATAAAGAGTTCATGGCTTCTGATAAGGCCATCATGACAACGAGAGGTTATGATGTTTCTAACTGGTGTGTTTTGTTTGTCCTGCACTCCCTTTGATTATTCAAATTTGAATTAGTTGCCAACATTTTAAAGTTAGGAGATATCACATTTTTTAAAGAAAATCCAAATTTCATGCTTCTTTGAAAAAATCAGAAGGCCTGGTGATATTGGGTCCACTTTTCCCCGTAGTTAGAGATGAATAGCAATCCCTGTCCACCCCACACAGGGTAGGTACTCTCTTTTTTCGGTCCTCAACTTGCCTACTTCATGTTACAGACTTGGTCCTGAGGCACTGGGGTTTGAGGTCCCTGATGCAGGTGAGGAAAATAGCTTGTCTTTGTTAGGAGGGCCTTTCCCAGGCATTCTCTTCTCTCACAGGGGCTGCTCCTTGGTAGGTGGCAAATTCATGGTGCGTACAAGGTCACACTGCTGTGTTCACTGTCACCATCATTAACCTAGGTCCCCTTCCAACTCTGAATAATTTATAGTCTTCAAGAAAAGACTGGTGAGAAACATAGCAAAATCTGAACATTGGTTATCTTTAGGTTGTAAACTCAGGCTTGCTTTAACCTTTTTTAAAAACGTCATTATAAGATGGTCAATGAGTTGATCCTCAAGTCAGAGTGTCTGGGTTTAAATTCAGGCTTCATCACTCACTAGCTGAGTGATCATGAAGAAGTTCTTAAATGATTCTGGGCCTCAGCATCTTCATCTTTAAAATGAGAACAGTATAGTACCTACTTCATAGAGTTGTGAGAATTAAATGAGATAATGAATATCAAGAACAAAGCTCAGTGCTTGGCTCATAATACATATTTATTACAGGAATGCTATATGTTTGTGTATATATTTTGTAGTTTTATTTTTCTCTAATGCACATGCACTTTTTAATAACAAGAAAAAATGATGAAGGGCAGTGTGGTGATATGAGGGTATTCCCTATAAGACACTGTGAATGAATCTCACAGACGCCCAAGGTGTGGAGAGTCCAGCATGAAATGACTCCTGTTTTCTTAACTGGGACAACCAGAAGCTTCTTTTGAGGTCTTAGGACTTGCCATGAGCTTTAATCCTGGCGAACTGAAGATTAATTGTGGCCAATGTGAAAATGACGGTAAGAGGAGACTTTCTCAGTGACCTTTGCAGTAAATAATTCCGCCAGTTGGATCAGATGTTTGCATGGGGCTTAGGGCTTTAAGGTGTGGACGTATATAGTTTTTCATTTTATCTCTGTCAATGATTAAGTAACTCAGTGATGGCCTAGGGAACTCGGCAGCCCCAAATGAATTTGGTTAAAGAATCCTTATGTTCAGATGAGGAAATAAAGGTCCAGATTTTTGAAGTGATTTATTTAGTCACACAACAAGAACCCAGGTCTTTGGGGGCTTAATTCTGGTCATATTTTATTGCCCTTTCGAGTTAACGATTATGAATCCACTTGTTTTAGGGAAGGGGCTTAGAATCAAGAGAGAGAACAGATTTGATGTTAATATTTTGGTTGTCTTAAATGAAATGATTAAGAAGTTAGATTTTGGAATTAAAATTTAAAACTGCCTTTCTAGATTGAAATGATGAACCCATACTACAGACTACACTGGAGGGTTTTAAGAAGAATTTACACTTTTGCAGAAAGGAGGGATGAATGTGGCTTTCCAACCTACGTGAGAATGATTTTTGCAAGGGTCATGAACTGGTAGACTGTCTGCCGACTCTAACTCGTAGATGTATTAGTATTTTATTACCAGCATAGTATTTAAAATACTTGAATTTTAATGTCTTCAGATGAGTCACATTTTCATCTTCACTACAGCCCTCCTTGCTCCCTATTATTTCTAGCCAGATTCACACACTTAGGTTAGCTGCATGGTCTCTGCAAGCATTTGAGATTGTGATCCCCAATCACGCGGTTTTTATTGGTTTATTTGTTTGTTTGTTTTGCATTGGCCAGATGATCAGCAGATTCTAAGTAGTGATATGG
>NW_011888821.1:3472615-3480771 GCF_000151845.1 Pteropus vampyrus | reverse complement strand
TTTAGGGAAGGGGCTTAGAATCAAGAGAGAGAACAGATTTGATGTTAATATTTTGGTTGTCTTAAATGAAATGATTAAGAAGTTAGATTTTGGAATTAAAATTTAAAACTGCCTTTCTAGATTGAAATGATGAACCCATACTACAGACTACACTGGAGGGTTTTAAGAAGAATTTACACTTTTGCAGAAAGGAGGGATGAATGTGGCTTTCCAACCTACGTGAGAATGATTTTTGCAAGGGTCATGAACTGGTAGACTGTCTGCCGACTCTAACTCGTAGATGTATTAGTATTTTATTACCAGCATAGTATTTAAAATACTTGAATTTTAATGTCTTCAGATGAGTCACATTTTCATCTTCACTACAGCCCTCCTTGCTCCCTATTATTTCTAGCCAGATTCACACACTTAGGTTAGCTGCATGGTCTCTGCAAGCATTTGAGATTGTGATCCCCAATCACGCGGTTTTTATTGGTTTATTTGTTTGTTTGTTTTGCATTGGCCAGATGATCAGCAGATTCTAAGTAGTGATATGGTTCTTAGAAAAGTGAAGGCCACATTTCTAGAAACGTAATGTCCAAATCAAGAATAGTGATAGCTCCATTATACTTTTTATGTTGTTAGGAGTGCTTTCAGCTGCATGTAACAATATTTGACCAACGGTGACTTAAGCCAGTTAGTTATTTTGTTTAACTAGGAGTCCCAGGTCTGGTTTAGTGACCTGATAACCCATCAAGGACTCAAGTCCTTTCCATTCTTCTATTTTGCTTTTCTCAGCTGTTGGTTCACCTTGGTCACAAGATGCCTGCTTCTGTTCCAGCCATCACATTTTCACATGCCAGCATTCAAAACAGGAAGAAAAAGGGAGAGAAAAAAAACTTTCTTCTAGACCCTTTATCCTTTTATTGGCATAGACTTTCCTTACATTTCATTGGCCAGAACTAGGTCACATGCCACCTTTTGAACATCACTGGTAGAGAATAACAATCAAGATTCTTCTCCAAGAGTGGTTAATCGCCACTGCAGCAAAATTTGCCTCTCTTAGCAGGAGCATAGGAGCAATGGCCAAGAGGTATAACTAATGATGTCTTCAGCAACACTAACACCATTATCTGTAGACTTGACTTAGTTCTGGGGAGTAATATTTAAAGATAGATGTTGGAAAACTGCAGTGTGTCCAGAGGAAGGACTTTCAGGACTGTGTGGGATCTAAATGACATATGATAAGACTCTCAGAAGGAATATTTAGGGAAGTTCAACCTAGAGAAGACAAATATCAGAGAGAATAGGACAGATCATTCAACGGTTACATGGGCTGTTCGTGGGTAGAAGGTTTAGTTTCAGTTTTTGTTTTGTTTTGTTTTTCTGGGGACAGAACTAAGGCCAGAGGATGAAATTATTATATGAAGTTTTAGCTTGATATGAGAAATAAGCTCTGACAATTCAGTTTTAATAGCAGACTGTGATGTTTCATAGAATTAAGAGGGTTCGTCAGAAGTGACTGAGCTGAGTGACTGCCCGTCTGTTAGGATCGGGCTGGAGAGACCGACTCACATTGGAAAGATTGCATTGGGCCACCATCTCTGAGGTCTTTTTTAACTCAGAGACTGTACCTCTCAAATCCTTGAATTTTTTTTTTAAATCCCCAAGTCCTGGTACTTTAGGCCCATGGATTTGGCTGAAAATCAACATCCTCACTTTCTGCAAGTGTATGAGTAATTCAGTTTAAATTTGCCTGGCATGGGGGAGGAATTTATGAGCCCTGCATCATCGAGTCAAATCCCCAAAGGACTTTATATCATTCTGAAGGGTAGATGATATTTGAAAAGCAGAAAAACCTATGTATATATCAACTCACACACATATATAAATACAAACATAAGTAGGTCAGCCGACATCATATTTACTAGTAAAAATGTTTTTGGCTAAGAAGCACATCTACAGAAGATGGTGTTTAGAGTAATTGCCAACGATCTCCAAATGGGAAGCATTTGCAGTTGCATCCAGTTAATCATGATTACTTATTAAAGTATATTCATATTTTTTGCCCATCTTATTGTAATAATGCTTTTATAGTCTAAAAGGATAACCAGAACCCTCTGTGATTTGATTACTTATCAAAGTATATTCACATTTTTTGCACATCTTATTGTAGTAATGCTTTTATAGTCTAAAAGGATAACCAGAACCCTCTGTGATTTTTCAATTGTCAAATTATTCTTTTTTGCTCATTGTACTCCCCTGGGTTTTGAACATTAGCTTATGGCAGAATCTGCTCTAGGTATTATCCTGTTGTTGATCTATTTCCCCTAGTTTCCCCTCACATCTCCCAGAGAAAAACGAAACCTAAAAGTGCTTTCCAAATGCTTTGTCTTTCCATTCAAATTTTACAAATTTTCCATATGATGAACATGGATATGTTCTTTCGAATTATCAACACGTCGAGCTTTTTGCCGATTTCTGTTTTGTTTCTGTTTTGTTGTCACAAATAGCCAAATGTCTCCTGCTCTCTCTTGTCTCTTCCAAATTAGAGATAGATAATCATGTGCAGGGTAAAAAGAACAATCCAAATAATACAATACAGCATTCAGAGAAAGAATATTTGCTGGATCGGTTTTCAGATACACATTCCTCTCCATGGAGGTGACCATGTTACCTGTTCAAAGAAAAAAAGTTAATATTAAATTGGAATGGTAGTTGGTTTTTATTTGTAATTTTTGTTGAAGTTGGTATGTTACAAGGCTTTTTCCTCTTTTAAATCTCACCGACTTAAAAGAAGTTAATGATTTTCCATTGGTCCCCAATGGTGCCTATTTTCCCCAAACAAAATGAAACTCATTCTAAAATATAAGGTCACTTCTGAAAATCACTTGCACCTCAAAGCTAGGCCCACATACTCACCCAAGGAATTTAAGAAAATTTGGGGTGATTTGGAGGAAAGTCATGATCACTTTATACACTAATAAAAACTATGGACCGTCCCCAGAGGAATGCACGTTCATGAGCATTCATTCAACATTGTGTACAATTTTAGGGGCTCACAGACTCTCTGAACTCCATTCATGGATTTCCTTAGAATTCATTATTTATTGGTTTATTAGTATGTTCATTCTTCAAGCTTTTATTGAGCCCATACCCTAGGCCAGAATATTCTGTAGGTATATCTGTGATCAAATTATTTGCTTTCATGTAACTTAGAATCTCATTGGAGGAGACTTCCAGATGAAGCCCAGAGTGAGACATCTGTTGGGGTAGCTTGGAGGGCTGTTGGAATATAGAGGAGGGGCCCCTCATTCAGAAGTCTAAGGGTGGAGAGTTTGGCAGAGAAGATGCTCTAGAGAACTGGGATCTAGGGTTGCATTCAAGAGCTCCTTATCCAGAAGAGCCTGGCCTCCTATGTGCCTGCCCCTGTAGGTTGCATGCAGCATTGTGGAGGATGCTAGCTCATGGAGGACCAGATACAAGTTTACAGCCTAGGCCTTTCTCTCCTCTTGACATGCTGCTCAAGGCTGCCAGGCTTGAGTATTGTTTTGACAGCTCCTGAATTTTCCTGTAGATGGCAGTTCTCACAATCAACACGTCGAGCTTTTTGCCGATTTCTGTTTTGTTGTCACAAATAGCTGAATGTCTCCTGCTCTCTCTTGTCTCTTCCAAATTAGAAAACTAGCCAGAAAGAGTAAGCGGCATTTGAAATCTTTATTGTTCTGCATGTCTGTAGTCCTCAGGCTGAAAAACATATTTTCCACATGAATTGTTTTCAAGCTAAGATATTTGTAGGGCTGAGGAAATGCAGTGTGGGTTGACTTGGGTGAACAGAGCCAGAACCACAGGAAGAGGGTGTTGAGCGGTACAAAATGACAGGCTTGCTGTGACTCCGGTGCGAGGTGATGGGCATGGCTTCCACCAACAGGATTTCGAAGACGGCAGGCTCTGAGTTTCATGGTCAAATTTCACTTTAGTTTATTGCTATTGTTTGGTCTTGCTTAATTAGTAATCATTTTCCTTTCTTCTTAAAAGCTTTTTGGAAGCATTCAAAGAAATACTTTTATCATGGAAAATTTCAAACACATACAAACGTAGAGAGAATAGTATGATGATCCCTCGTGTAGCTACCACCAGGCTTCAACAGTTATTAACACATGACCATTTTTGTTTCATTTGTAACTTCACCACTCTCCTTGTCCCGATTCCCCTGGATCATTTTAAAGCAAATTCAAGGCATCGTTATATTCCATCTATTATTATGTCAGTATAAATATGTATAGTATAAATATATCGGTATAAATATATTAGCGTATATCTCAAAAAGGTAAAGATTTTAAGGACTGTAAAAAATAACTTCAGCAAATATCAAATTAATTTAATGAATGCATGTGTTAGAGGATTAGTGAGATCCAGAGAAGTATAAAGAAAATAAAAATCATCTTTGATCTCACCATCCCCAGACAACTGCTAGTGTGACATTTTGATATATTTCCTTCTAGTCTTTTCTATACTTTATATGCAAACACATATATACATATTGATTATATAATTTCATATATAGCTTTAATTTACTTAACAGTGTATCAGAAGCATTACACATTATTTCTAAGCATTTTTATCTGCTACATTTTCTATTTTGTGGACACATCATGATATACTTGATAATTTAGATTTCTTCAAATTTGCTGATGTTAAAAACAATACCTCACTGAACATCTTCCTAAGGAAATGCCTTCCTAATACAGATTATTGGTTTTGAATTGAACCCCATGGCTGAAATTACTAGGTGACCATACATGAAGAATTTTAAGGTTCTTGATGCATACTGCTAATTGGTTTCCAGAAAGATTGGACCGCTGGACACTTTCAATAGCTGTGTTAATGTACTTCTGTTGTCTAACTCTGACCGGCACTTGAAACAAAAATTTTTCTAATTGGTTCATTGAAAATGTTATTTCATTGTTTTAGTGGCATCTCTTATGGCACCTGCTATGGAATATATTTTAAATTAGTCACACTTTTGTATTCCCTAGATGTTGCATATCTCAACCTCTTTGATAGTTCTCATTGTGTAAATGGAAAACCTCAGAAAATGATAGATTCCAATATAAAGTACAGTGAAATAATTTGAATTTTTAAAAAATAATATTTTGAAGCCTGGCAGGGAGTTCCATGATTATTTATTCTTAGTCACCAGGCATTGCTCAACTATGTGTCTGTATCAATGTTACTTTAAGAATTGCTTTTAAATATAGAATTTCCCAGCAGAAGATCATTTTGTGGGACTTGACTATTATGATATGCCAGCAGGTGGTAGAGAACCACATCCTAGCGGGGGTGATGTACTCATGTCATAGGTTTTCTGGTGAATGGTAGGGATGTGAAGCCATGGTTCATTCCTTTCTTTAGAAAAGCGAAGGCAGGGTGAAGATGTGACAGTAAGTAATTGCCCTGTGATCTGAAAGGGATATTGCATGGGCAGCAAGAAATAATTGCTCTCCTTTTCCATGGTGGGGGTAGGGCCAGCGAAACAAGTCGTAAACAAAAGTAGGAGGGATTTAGGGTTGATATTAACATTTAACCACTAGCACAGCATGACCACTGTTACAGACTGAATGTTTGTGTTCCCCCTAAAATTTGTATGTTGAGATAGTAATCCCCAATGTGATGGTATTAGGACATGATTAAGTTGAGGGTGGAGCCCTCATGAATGGGATTAGTACCCTTATATAAGAGGCCCCACAGAGCTCCCATGCCCCTTCTGTCATGTGAAGACACAGAGAGAAGACAAGCTCCCTGTGAACCAGGAAGTGGGTCATCAGCAGACATTGAATCTACCAACATCTTATTATTAGACTTCTAAGCCTCTAGAACTGTGGAAAATAAATTTCTGTTGTTTATAAGCTACCCAGTCCATGGTATTCTGTTACAGCAGCCTGGACTAAGATAATCACTGACTGATCAAAGTATACAACCCCTTTGTAACATCCCAGAGCCCCTGTGGTATCAGGCATTAGTCTTTTAGTGGCTGGTTATGGGAAGGTGGGGGGTTCCTGAGGAAGGAGCTGAGTGTCAGGGACTTGAAGGCCCTGAGGCTGCGGGCTATTCACAGTGGAAACCGAAGCATTTCAGTATTTTAATAACCAGCAAGGTTGTACCCATGTATGTCAGTTGGATATCAGACTGGAATATTAGTAAGATCTCTTGTGTCTTTTCTGCTAAACCATATGCAGTGAGTTTTTCAAGAAACTGTCCAGAACAGGATAGAGGATGTCTGTTTCCTTTGCCATGTGTCAGCCATGTCCTGAAATGGGGAGATGGGGCTGAGAACATTTCAAAGCTTCCTTTCTTAAAATGTGGAATAGAAATATGCTTCTGTCTGCTTCTGCCTTTGAGCCCAGTACTTTTCCCTTCTCTCCTGTGAGTTGATTTTCCAGCTGTACACTGCGGGCATTCCTCCCTCCCATGGAAAGAAGCAAATATGGGAGCTAAAGCCATCTTTTCCTTCCACCAGCCACGCCCCACTCCTCGCTCCTTGCCTTCCAGGGCAAGACCTTTGCAAGCAACTCGTGTTTTCATTGGGGTTGAATGAAAGGGCCTGTTTCAGTCTCTGGTTTTGGCGTGTGACATGGTCATCGTGGAAGCATAAAAATAATCTTGTACTTGCTGGAAATACTCTACGGCCAAAATTAGCTTTGTTAAAGATAAACTTTCAAAAGATGGCCGTGGATGTGCCTTAATGGGATTAGGTACTTGATTTGCTTGAGTTTGTGGCTTCTCTCCCTCCTCCAGAGTGGGAAATTCTCTATCCCCATCTACTCATCCCCTGGTGCGTAGAGCTTTTCAAATTCTAGTGATTTCCAGGGAAAAGAGGCATGTCTCTGGCTTCATCTGAGAGTAGGAGGGATATGTTAGAGTGTTATGGGCTGACTTTTTTTTCCTCTGCAAGTCATATATTGATGTCCTACCCCCACCCCCAGTACTTCAGAATGTCACTGTATTTGCAGATAGGGTTTTGAAAAAAATAATTAAGGTAAAATGAGGTCATAATTTAGGTTAACATGGGCCCTGGTATGATACGACTGGTGTCTTTATAAGAAGAGATTAGGACACAGACACACACAAAAGAAAGACCGCATGAAGATGCAAGAGAGAAGACGGCCAGCTGCAAGCCAAGCAGAGAGGCCTCGGGAGGAACCAACCCTGCAGACACCTGGGTCTCAGACTTCCAGCCTCCAGAACTATGAGAAAATCATTTTCTGTTGTTTAAGCCCCTCTGTCTGATGGTGCTCGGTTTTGGCAGCCCGAGCAGACCAATATCACGATGTGGGAGGTGCTTCAGACTCCATTCCAAGCCTGCTTAGCGCTCTTATACTCCTGAACTGGGGGGGAGTTGAGACGCTCCAGCTGAGGGCTGAGCCCTGCCTCTTCACTAACTCTGACTGTGTGCTTCTCCCGGTGGGGTTTCCGTTCCTGCAATGGGGCTGCCACATCGAGGCACTCACTCCTTGTCTTGGAATCCTTCCCAGAACTCATAGGACTTCCAGGTTCAGTGCTTTCTATAATTTTTTTTTTTTTTACTCGAATAGCTTTATGGGGTGTGGTCAACAGAACTATGGCCCCCCCAAAGATGTCTTAATCCCTGAAACCAGTGACTATGTCACCTTTTATGGCAAAAGGGACTTTGCAGATAAGATTAAGGATCTTCAAGTGGGGAGATTCTTCGGGAATATGCAGTGGGTCTAATTAATCACAAGGATTTTTAGGAGAAGGAGACGGGAGTGAGAGTCAGAGAAGGAGATGTGATGATAGAAGCAGAGATTGGAGTAATTTGCTTTGAAGGTGGAGGTGGGGCCGTGAGCCAAGGAATTCAAGTGGCCCCTAGTCCCAGGAAGAGGCCCGGAAGCAGATCCTCCTCTGGAGCCTCCAGAAGGAACGCAGCCCTGTGACACCTTGAGCTTAGTCCAGTGAGGCCCATGTCAGACTTTGGACCTCTAGAACTGTTAGAGAACAAATCTGTGTTGCCGTAAACCACTGCGTCTGTGGCAATTTGTTACCGCAGCCATAGGAAGCCAGCGCAGGGCGAGAGTCTGATGAACATGAGCTGTAGGTCAGGCTGTGTGCGCCCCACATGGCCATCTCTCTGGCTTCACCTTAAAAATCCATGGAGA
>NW_011888821.1:3469695-3472565 GCF_000151845.1 Pteropus vampyrus | reverse complement strand
AACCAGTGACTATGTCACCTTTTATGGCAAAAGGGACTTTGCAGATAAGATTAAGGATCTTCAAGTGGGGAGATTCTTCGGGAATATGCAGTGGGTCTAATTAATCACAAGGATTTTTAGGAGAGGGAGACGGGAGTGAGAGTCAGAGAAGGAGATGTGATGATAGAAGCAGAGATTGGAGTAATTTGCTTTGAAGGTGGAGGTGGGGCCGTGAGCCAAGGAATTCAAGTGGCCCCTAGTCCCAGGAAGAGGCCCGGAAGCAGATCCTCCTCTGGAGCCTCCAGAAGGAACGCAGCCCTGTGACACCTTGAGCTTAGTCCAGTGAGGCCCATGTCAGACTTCGGACCTCTAGAACTGTTAGAGAACAAATCTGTGTTGCCGTAAACCACTGCGTCTGTGGCAATTTGTTACCGCAGCCATAGGAAGCCAGCGCAGGGCGAGAGTCTGATGAACATGAGCTGTAGGTCAGGCTGTGTGCGCCCCACATGGCCATCTCTCTGGCTTCACCTTAAAAATCCATGGAGATGACACAGCCATCTCATAATGCAGCCACATTGGTATGAAGGCCAAAGTAATTGAAAAATGACTTACCCAGTAAAGGCGTCAACTTTTCCCTTCACCAAAGAGTCAAGCAAAAGTCATGCTCTAGGAATTCCACTGTGTGTGCTCCTTGCATGCGTGTGCACTGCTGGGCCAAGTATGCCTCTGTTCGGGAACCTTGGGAGAGTATGTGCTTTGGATCCAGACAGCGCAAAACCTGGCTTCGCAACTTCCTAGCTCTGTGTCCTTGGGCAAGTCACGTAATCATTCGGAGCCTCAACTTCCTTATCTGTAAAATGGGTTAGTAGTGACGTCCGTTTTGCAAGGTTACTGGAAAGGTCAATAATTATCTGAAAAGTGTGTAGCACATTGCTTGGCACATAAAGTAGAACATACTGTGCAGCGAGCACTGTTCTGGTGTGAATATGTTCTGTGTATTAACACCTCTCCTTTTTGCAACAGTATGAGGCAGTAGGTTTCATTATTATCCCCATTTTGCAGATAAAGAAACTGAGGCCCAGAGAACTTAAGACATAGGTCTGAATTTGCACAGGTGGTAAGTGATAGAGCCAGGATTTGAGCCCAGCTAGTTTGGCTCTTGGGCAGGGTTTCTCAAACTTGGCACTACTGGCATGCTGGCTGGATAATCCTTTGTTGTGGGGACTGTCCTGTGCATTGTAGGATGTTTAGCAGCATCCCTGGCCTCTACCCACTAGACTTCATGCCCCCGGTTGTGACAATAAGAATGTCTCCAGACTCTGCTAAATGTTTTCTGGGGGGCATATTTGCCTCTGGTTGAGAACCAAAGCAATAGATTTTGAAGTCTGATCACTGTGGTACTGTCTACACAGCAGGTGCTTAATAAGTGAGGTCTACATTACACTTTGGGCCCCATGTTTCACAAAACTCTCAAAGCTGTACATAGACACATGTCAGTTGATGTTCCTGCCTCTTTATCTAGCTAGCACCCAGTGAAATGATCCATTCTCCTCTTTAGGGGCTGCTGTCAAGAGCAAGCGGGACTTGGTGTGTGGGGATATTAACACTCATCGTTGGCGTCTCTGGCAGCTGAGGAACACTGTGGCAGATTGAGTAAGGGCACTGAGCAGATTGCAGAAGCACAGATGCTTGTGCACATAGGTGCTTAATATTCCTTTGGGAAGGATGATTCACGTAGTTCACGTGTGGCCTTACGGGGAGTTGTCTGAACAATTAATGTGTGCATCAATTAAATTCTTCTCCATCAGTTTCCCCATCACTCTTGGACCTGGATGGGAAAAAACAAGGGTCAAGAAGTTCAAGATACCTGGGGAAGAGAAAAGAGGAAGGACGAATTAATAAACTCTCTGTTAATCTGGGCGTTTCTCCAAAATACACTGAAATCAAACCTATTTCTTAAACGAATCTGTTAACTTTTATGGTTGGTTTGGGTTAGTGTAACACTTTGGAAGAATTCATTAAAGCAGCCAAAATCTCTGGTTCAGCTGCACCCAGGAGAGGTTCTGTTCCCTGACCACACCTCTGCCTCTGAGCAGTTGCACCAAAAATATGAATCATCAGCCACACGGTGACCACACGACAGATCTATATGGATCCCTCGATTCTACCTGTTACCAGGAATCCTGTTGAGAATGTGCGTCATGCCGCCTTCTCTTTTGTTCCTGATGCCACATCTGCTGTCTCGGCGGGGGCAGAAGTTTGAAGCTAGATGGTGGCTTGCCCATGTCCATGCCCCATCCACGATTCCCCAGCCATTGGTCCGCTGCCCTGTGTGGCGTGTGTTCCTGTTCACTTAGTTTGTGGAGACTAAGTAATTTATGACTTACATTTATGACTCGATCTTTCCCTATTCCCAGCACCCAGCAGGGTAGGTGCTCAGTTTAAGTAAAGCAGTAGGTTAGTAGAAAGGGCTCCGTTCAGGACTGTAGCTGCTGTAACAAATTGCCACATACTTGGTGTCTGAAAAGAATACGCTTTCACTGTCTTGCAATTCTAGAGGGCAGAAATCTAAATTCGGGTTCACTGTGCCAAAATCAATGTGTCGGCAAGGCCACGTTCCCTCTGGAGGCTCTACGGGAGAAAATGCCCTTGTTTCTACCGGCTTTTAGAGGTGTATTCCTTGGCTTGTGACTCTTCCATCTTCAAAGCCAGCAGCATAGCATCTTCCTTCAGTTGTCACACATCCTATAAGGATCCTTGTGATTATATTTAGGGACAACCAAAACATTCAGGATAATATCCCCATCTCCAGATCCTTAATTTAATCATATCTGCAAAGTCTCTGTTGCCATTTAAAGTAATGTTTACAAATTCTGGGGATTAGGACCTGG
>NW_011888821.1:3466508-3468930 GCF_000151845.1 Pteropus vampyrus | reverse complement strand
TTGGAGATTGACCTTCCTCCCGCCCCCCAACAATGTTTTTCTTTACATCTTAAAAGAAAATAAATATATTTCAAAAGGAAATGCTATATCACTACCAAAAATAGAATCCAGTTCCCTTGCCATAAATAGATGGCAACAGTGAACTAATGAAGGAACAAAATCACAGAAATTAAAAAAAGAAAATCTCAAAAGAAAAATGAAAAAGGGAAACACAACAGTGCTATTAATATGCAACTAGCTGCTATTTTCTGCTAAGGCTTCGTATATTACACTATTCTTAAAAAAGGAGATTAGCAAGTGTTAGAAAGTCGCTGAAGAGCTATTAGCACCAAAATGAGACTTTCTCATTAATTAATTAGAAGGATTGAAAGAGAATCAGGGCTTTATCCTGTCTGCTTTAGTGTCATTTCGTGCCTTGTCTGTGTAAGACATGACCATCTCTGGAACCACATCTGGCACTCTGGTTGTGTCCGTTCTTCCATTACCCAGCTGGTGGCGACTCCTTCCTCTGTATGTCGCCCGGTTCTTATCATGTTTCACTTGGACCCTGACTCCAGTCTTCTCATGTCCCTGCTGATATGGTCACCGTCAACCACAGCTCATGCCACGAAAGCAGAGCTTTGAGCACATTACTCCCCACTCTTAAAGCTTTGGTGATCTCTCCGTTTTTTTCCAAGGTAAAGTCTAAACCCTTAGCCAGATACCCAAGAACTCCCACAGTCTAGTCCCCACCACCTTCTAGCTCTTTCTCTCATATTGTACCCTCCAGGTAAACTATGGAGCTTGCTCTTTCCTCCACATGCCACACAGTTCTGACTCTATCGCTGAGTTCTTCTCTTTCTCCCCCATCTTCACCTGTGTTGTTCATCTTGCTTGATCTAACTCTTAGCGTTCTTACAAAGATCAGATGAGATAAAGCATATGGAAACCCTGAAAACTCTAAAAAGAAATACCAGTGCAAAACATGTCATTACCAGTCCCGCTTTGTCTTAAGTTCTTTAACTTTTGACTATAAAGGGCTCGAAGATGCCTTTTCCATTTGTTAGGTTTGATGCAATTGCCTTTCCTGCCTCCTGTGCCCTCAGTATCTCTCGTGCTGCATGAGAGATGGAATGGCCCTCCGTATGACTGGGCGTATTCCTTTTCTTTATCTTTGCTGTAGCTATTTTCACCTTCTCATCCCTCAGTTCCTGTTACATGTGGTTTGAAAGAGCAAATCTGTGCCTGTGGGAGAGACCATCTTGTCATCATAGACTAGAAGTGGAGAAAGTCATAGCTTCACTGGCTCTGTCAAACGTATTTTATTTCCTTATTTTTCTTTCCTTATTAGTTGTACCTTTGAATATAGTTCTTCTAATAGGAAGTGACAGTTTAATTATTTGAGTGTTTTAAATTTATATTCCACTACACAGCTGACCACACGTGATGAGCAGGCAGTCCAGTCTCATGACATGATTCTTTCCTTCTTGCTCTTTGCATCTAAAGATTTGAGAGGAACCATTTCATGGCTGAGCCCATGAGTGACAAGAGTGGAAAATCACTTTAGGGGACAGGAGCTTTCCTCGGGAGAAAGGAGACAGATCTGTGTGCAGGTGCAGAGGTGGAGCAAGAAAGCTGAGAGGTCTTCTGGCCTCAAGGCTAGGCCTTCCCTTCCATTGTTGTTGGGTCACTTTAAATGGATCTTCTGCATGATTATTTACTCTCATCTCTTGCCTTAGGATCTTTTGAGCCTTTGAGCTCTTTCAGTGTGAAAAATGGTACCTTAGACCTTTATACCCAACGTCATAATCATTGATGGTATCAAAGTTACAGAATTGAAAGTGACAATAGAAGGGATATATTTAATGCAAGCCATTAAGTAGATATGGAAGATAAGGCTCACAGAGGTTCGGGGACTTGCTGAAAGCACCTTCCTTCCAGAGTCCCAGTCTATGGATCTCCTGGCCCATCAGATATTGATTACTGGTGCTATTAAAAGGACCAGGAAGGACATCCTTTTTCCGTGATGGAGGATGGTGATAAAACCTCTTCTCACTGCAGATGCATTGCTTATATCACCTTACCTTCAGATAAAATGTAAACTGCTGGCCATACAAATCTTTTACCATGATTTCTGACCCCTGCCCACCTCTCCAACCTCTATTCAATTATCTCCCCCTTTTGCAATTTGCTCTAGTCCTGCATTTCCCAATGAGAGTTCTGAGGAGTACTAGTCCTGGGCTGTCGTTTCCTCCAGAGAAGAGTTTAAGCCAAAGTAAATGAGGAAGATGCTGAATGTCAAGAAACCCTTGGATATTTACAACACATATTAGCCCATTCAAGGCTCTGAGAAGTCCTGCACTATAGACATCTTTTAAACTGTGTTTAAATTATTTCCTATATTAGTTTGATCACAAAATCCTCTTTTTTTTTCCATAGAATT
>NW_011888821.1:3463450-3465838 GCF_000151845.1 Pteropus vampyrus | reverse complement strand
ACATACTCAGCAAGGGTCAACCAGGAGCTCCGCTCTACTTTCCTTCAGTTGGGGACCCAGGTGAACAGGGCCCATGTCACATGGAGCATAGCTGGTTGTCATGGAAGGAGGGGGAGGGGTGTGTGGAGTCATTTACTGGCTCTTAAAGGCTTCTGCTCACATTGATTGTCTACAGTTAACTCAAGGGTTGAGGAAAGTGGTCTCTTGCCTTGTGCCTAGAAAGAGAGGGAACTGGAGTGGTTGATGGTACATTAATGAATACACAGAAACCTTTCTGATCTGAGGACTAGTCAGCAGATACCTTAGAGAGGAAGGGAGCTGTGTGGATATGGGGGAGGGCCCTTCTGGGTAGAGAAAACAGCACATGCAGAGATTCTGATCTGCCAATGGGCAAGTTCTTTACCCTCAAGTGTGCAAAGACCCTGATCCTTCAGCACTCAGCACAGGTGACCAGGCAGTGTTTGTTGAATGAATATCTTGAATTCCTGGACTTTCTGCATTTGTGAGATCTTTCTATTCCAGTTGCCCAAGTGGCAGATATAATTGAGTGTGTATTTGTAAGAACAGACCATATCTAACTCACCCAAACAAAGTTTTTTTTTTTTTGATATTGAAGTCCTTCAATTAAAGGACTTAGAATTAGTTTACTGAACTTATCCTTGGCTATGTGGTTTATTTTGACCTGTCCTTTGACTGAGGGCTTTTCTCTCAAGAATCTTATGTTCTGGCCAAGAAATAAGACAGAAACATGTAAAGTCATTCTAACCATATGATGTTTGTAAATGCACATAAAAAGAATAATGAATGTTTACTCATGTGTTTGCCTGATGGCTTTATCATACTGTAAATTAGTTTATCACTGTCCAGATTCCTTGGTACAATTCAGGAGGGCAGGGGTGTGTCTGTCTCTATCACTGAGTCTTCCTAACACCTTGAACAGTGCCTAGCAAGTGAGGGACAACCAGTGCATTTCATACTTGTGGACTGGTTGGCAGAGGGAAGGGGAAGCTATGCGTCTTTTAAGCTATGGTTTGGGGAGAGTTCTGACTTTGGCACCACTGACTGTCAAGAAGGTGAAATGGATTTGACTAGAGGAAGAGTGAATTTATCAGGTAAAGGCAGTGGTGGACTGAACACCAAGCCAAAAAAGGTGATAAAGCCAGAGGACAATTAGCTGGGGCCACAGTGAACTAGGTCAGAGTGAGTGCTGGTGGGGAGAAAGAACATGCTTGATGGATGAGTAGGATTTCAGTAGTGGAGCTGAGGGAATGATTGCCACATGCGATCCATGGCTCCTAACCATAATTATGTCCATACTAAATGCTAACTTTGGCAAAAATAAGCAATTTTCCTGAGCTTATCCAGCCAGAGAGAACAGCATGAATAAAGACGTAGGTGGCCAAGTACATGGTGTGTATGGGGAACCATATGTAGGTGGTTGTGGTTGGAACTTGGAGTGTTTGCAGTTTAACCCTAACTCCTCTTGACTTTGATGCTAATTTGGGGCAAATGGAAACGGCATCAGCCATGTTCTTGGATCTGCCAGGTGTCTTGATTTTCCGGTAACGGCTTGCTCAGTCTTATGGTCTTCTCTTGTTCAGACCACCCATTGTACTGGCTTCCCTGGTGGCCACTGCCATGGAGAGGGTGAATGAGACAGGCTCACTTGGGCATGCCATGACTCCTTCTCAGGATGAGTGACAAGTTCATCATCTCTGTTGGCATGATGCTAAGTCAGCAGAAGGTTCTGAGTGTGCGGGCTCAGCATTTATCTTTCTGCTGGTTTGAATGAATGTTTCACCTGAAGCTGCCTTGAGAAAATCTGTAGTGTTTGCTGGGAAGGGTTGAGGGTCAGACAGAGACTGGACAGTCTTGGAGGCTTGGAGGGTTTTTTTTCCCCAACAAGTTGATATTTTTGTCTGGAGAGGCTTTAATGCTTCAAACTCAGAGGCTTTGGGGGAAACCTCTGTGTTAATGGACTTGCAGGTTCTTTGAAAAGCTGAAATTACTGGGCAAACACAAAGAGTAATGGCTGTTATAGTAATTATGATAGAGGTGGCAGGAAACTTTCAGTTGTCCAGCCTGTTGCAAAAGTGGAGGCTGGTGATGTTGGCCAAGCATTGATCTTACAGAAAATGCCCTTTTTTCTCTGTAGGTGAGACAAGCTCTAGGGGAACAGCTCTGCAACTTGTGAATTGAGTCCTTAGGGAGTTCCAGAGTTTTGGAAGAATATGTCTGTCCCTTGAAGGGAACGTTTGACTTTCACACCCCATCATTTACTATTGTGTCATGCATCAGTGCCTTGGTAGAAATTGTCTCCTGTGTTTAGAATACCCCTCCCCACCCGACCAGCAAAGTCAGGAGCAGTTCTTCACTGACAAGCACCAG
>NW_011888821.1:3458715-3463400 GCF_000151845.1 Pteropus vampyrus | reverse complement strand
CCTCCAGAGAAGAGTTTAAGCCAAAGTAAATGAGGAAGATGCTGAATGTCAAGAAACCCTTGGATATTTACAACACATATTAGCCCATTCAAGGCTCTGAGAAGTCCTGCACTATAGACATCTTTTAAACTGTGTTTAAATTATTTCCTATATTAGTTTGATCACAAAATCCTCTTTTTTTTTCCATAGAATTTTTGTTCTTGTTGGCTTGATAAAATATAACAAAAACATTGCTTCAGCACACCTGGCTTCTTTCACATTTTTGGGTCCTTACTGCTGCTGCTCTTGCCTCTCTTATATCTTTAAAAACTCATTTCAGAAGACATGCCCTCTGGGAAAGTGGGCACCACCATCCCCCATGGGATTAGGGGCCTTTCCTATGCCTTTATGCATTTATAGCTTCTGCTGAGGATATATTTTTTTGAGGCTAACAACCGTGTCTTACCTGTTTCTCTTCACTCCTTCGTTGAGTCATTTCATAAATATGGATTGCACTTCCTTTTCCAGGCATACTGTTGAAGGCACTAGGGATCCTGGAGGACCAAAGTCTCTTCCCTCAAAGAGCATACATTCAAGCGGATGGGGATGTACACTCAAGGGGATAGGAGCAAAACGTGAATTTAGGACAAATATATAATGATAGATTGTGTTAAGTGCTAAGATCAAAGCAGGGTCAAGAGACAGAGAGAGCAACAGGTGATGCCCTTTGGCATAGGGTTTTCAGAAAAGTGACGTTAGCTAGGATGGCTTAGGCTATGCTGTAGAAACAATAGTCCCTATACTTAATGGCTTCTAACAATGAAGGCTTATTTCTCATTCATGCGACATACTCAGCAAGGGTCAACCAGGAGCTCCGCTCTACTTTCCTTCAGTTGGGGACCCAGGTGAACAGGGCCCATGTCACATGGAGCATAGCTGGTTGTCATGGAAGGAGGGGGAGGGGTGTGTGGAGTCATTTACTGGCTCTTAAAGGCTTCTGCTCACATTGATTGTCTACAGTTAACTCAAGGGTTGAGGAAAGTGGTCTCTTGCCTTGTGCCTAGAAAGAGAGGGAACTGGAGTGGTTGATGGTACATTAATGAATACACAGAAACCTTTCTGATCTGAGGACTAGTCAGCAGATACCTTAGAGAGGAAGGGAGCTGTGTGGATATGGGGGAGGGCCCTTCTGGGTAGAGAAAACAGCACATGCAGAGATTCTGATCTGCCAATGGGCAAGTTCTTTACCCTCAAGTGTGCAAAGACCCTGATCCTTCAGCACTCAGCACAGGTGACCAGGCAGTGTTTGTTGAATGAATATCTTGAATTCCTGGACTTTCTGCATTTGTGAGATCTTTCTATTCCAGTTGCCCAAGTGGCAGATATAATTGAGTGTGTATTTGTAAGAACAGACCATATCTAACTCACCCAAACAAAGTTTTTTTTTTTTTGATATTGAAGTCCTTCAATTAAAGGACTTAGAATTAGTTTACTGAACTTATCCTTGGCTATGTGGTTTATTTTGACCTGTCCTTTGACTGAGGGCTTTTCTCTCAAGAATCTTATGTTCTGGCCAAGAAATAAGACAGAAACATGTAAAGTCATTCTAACCATATGATGTTTGTAAATGCACATAAAAAGAATAATGAATGTTTACTCATGTGTTTGCCTGATGGCTTTATCATACTGTAAATTAGTTTATCACTGTCCAGATTCCTTGGTACAATTCAGGAGGGCAGGGGTGTGTCTGTCTCTATCACTGAGTCTTCCTAACACCTTGAACAGTGCCTAGCAAGTGAGGGACAACCAGTGCATTTCATACTTGTGGACTGGTTGGCAGAGGGAAGGGGAAGCTATGCGTCTTTTAAGCTATGGTTTGGGGAGAGTTCTGACTTTGGCACCACTGACTGTCAAGAAGGTGAAATGGATTTGACTAGAGGAAGAGTGAATTTATCAGGTAAAGGCAGTGGTGGACTGAACACCAAGCCAAAAAAGGTGATAAAGCCAGAGGACAATTAGCTGGGGCCACAGTGAACTAGGTCAGAGTGAGTGCTGGTGGGGAGAAAGAACATGCTTGATGGATGAGTAGGATTTCAGTAGTGGAGCTGAGGGAATGATTGCCACATGCGATCCATGGCTCCTAACCATAATTATGTCCATACTAAATGCTAACTTTGGCAAAAATAAGCAATTTTCCTGAGCTTATCCAGCCAGAGAGAACAGCATGAATAAAGACGTAGGTGGCCAAGTACATGGTGTGTATGGGGAACCATATGTAGGTGGTTGTGGTTGGAACTTGGAGTGTTTGCAGTTTAACCCTAACTACTCTTGACTTTGATGCTAATTTGGGGCAAATGGAAACGGCATCAGCCATGTTCTTGGATCTGCCAGGTGTCTTGATTTTCCGGTAACGGCTTGCTCAGTCTTATGGTCTTCTCTTGTTCAGACCACCCATTGTACTGGCTTCCCTGGTGGCCACTGCCATGGAGAGGGTGAATGAGACAGGCTCACTTGGGCATGCCATGACTCCTTCTCAGGATGAGTGACAAGTTCATCATCTCTGTTGGCATGATGCTAAGTCAGCAGAAGGTTCTGAGTGTGCGGGCTCAGCATTTATCTTTCTGCTGGTTTGAATGAATGTTTCACCTGAAGCTGCCTTGAGAAAATCTGTAGTGTTTGCTGGGAAGGGTTGAGGGTCAGACAGAGACTGGACAGTCTTGGAGGCTTGGAGGGTTTTTTTTCCCCAACAAGTTGATATTTTTGTCTGGAGAGGCTTTAATGCTTCAAACTCAGAGGCTTTGGGGGAAACCTCTGTGTTAATGGACTTGCAGGTTCTTTGAAAAGCTGAAATTACTGGGCAAACACAAAGAGTAATGGCTGTTATAGTAATTATGATAGAGGTGGCAGGAAACTTTCAGTTGTCCAGCCTGTTGCAAAAGTGGAGGCTGGTGATGTTGGCCAAGCATTGATCTTACAGAAAATGCCCTTTTTTCCCTGTAGGTGAGACAAGCTCTAGGGGAACAGCTCTGCAACTTGTGAATTAAGTCCTTAGGGAGTTCCAGAGTTTTGGAAGAATATGTCTGTCCCTTGAAGGGAACGTTTGACTTTCACACCCCATCATTTACTATTGTGTCATGCATCAGTGCCTTGGTAGAAATTGTCTCCTGTGTTTAGAATACCCCTCCCCACCCGACCAGCAAAGTCAGGAGCAGTTCTTCACTGACAAGCACCAGATGTGTTCCCTGGCTAGGGAAAGAGGAGGTGCTCATGACATGGAGAGGCTGAGGGGGCCAAGGCAGCACTTGGAGTCGGGGGGTCAGAAACTACTCAGGGTTCTTGGCAGGATCTGGGGGACATACTGCTCAAAATGAAAAAACCTGTTGAGCCCAACTTACATCCTGTGACTCGGATCTTCACAAGGGGAAGGCGTAATAAATTTACCAAGATGGTGGAGGACGAGAGTGAGAATTCCCCAGAAGCCTTCGTGGTAGCGATGGTTGCTATGCCACCAAAGAAATGAACATATGTACATTTCATCATCATTCAGGCCCCAGCTCATCTCCTCTTGGATGCTTTCTTTCACTTCTCCAGGCAGAGTTCACTCAACGCAGAACATGCGACAGATATTTTGAGCATCTACCATGTGCCAGGCATGTTCAAGGCAACCAGATGCAGCAAGAAACAAGAGACATGAGGTCCCTGCCAACAGGGAATGTACTTTCTGGCAGGGAAGATAGATAATAAAAGAATGAATAACCATATAAGATAAATTCAAGTAGCCATAAGTGCTAAGCAAGGAAACAAAGCAGGGTAAAGTGAGAAACAGAGTACTGGGCATGGGTGAGGCAGAGAACAGAGGGAATGTCTCTAGTTCTGCTTTGGCCATGTTATCATGTCATTTCACATCCAAATGGAGAGAGATGTCCAGTAAGTTGTCTGGATATGCGAATCTGGAATGCAGGAGAGAACCTGGGTGGTAGAAGCTGCTGCCCGCATTCACATGGCATTTAGTGTCATAGAACTCTCTGCTTGTGTGTATCTGTTAATTTCGATGATGAAAAGTTCATTTTAAATTGAGTTAATGTAAACAAAAAGAATGATTAAATAAGAATTTTGGTCAGAGGTCAGCATACTTGCCTGTAAGGGCCAGATAAAAAAATATTATAAGCTTCGTGAGTCATACAGTCTCTGTTGCAGTGAGTCAACTCTGCCAGTAGTTTAGATAATATGTAACCCAATGGGCATGGCTAGTTCTAGTGAAACTTTATTTATAAAAACTGGGTGGTGGACTGGATTTGGCCCACAGGCTGTAGTTTGACCGCTCCTGGGCACCCCCATTGTTGAGAGGTCAGGAGGATGGGGGAGGCTCAGGGAGCAGCCAGCATGGTAGTGGGAGACCAGAGCAGTGTGGTGCCCTAGAAGGCAAGTCAAGGAAGAGGGGTCCACAGTGTCAGATGTCCAGGAGGATGAGGACTGAGAACTTCCCAGGGAGATCGCAGAGACCTTAATTGAGAGCCTTTCAGCAGCACGAAGGTGAGACCAGACCTGACTGGAGTTGGTAGAGGAGAGAACGGTAAATAAAGTGCAGGCAGTTTCTGTGGACAATTCCTAGGGGAATTATGTTGAGGAGGGCGTGGGGTTTCTGCTTTTAAGGTTGAAGCTGTGTTTTGTGTTTCATAGTTGATCTCTTTCTTCTGCTGCAGTTG
>NW_011888821.1:3453968-3458665 GCF_000151845.1 Pteropus vampyrus | reverse complement strand
TCAGAGGTCAGCATACTTGCCTGTAAGGGCCAGATAAAAAAATATTATAAGCTTCGTGAGTCATACAGTCTCTGTTGCAGTGAGTCAACTCTGCCAGTAGTTTAGATAATATGTAACCCAATGGGCATGGCTAGTTCTAGTGAAACTTTATTTATAAAAACTGGGTGGTGGACTGGATTTGGCCCACAGGCTGTAGTTTGCCCACTCCTGGGCACCCCCATTGTTGAGAGGTCAGGAGGATGGGGGAGGCTCAGGGAGCAGCCAGCATGGTAGTGGGAGACCAGAGCAGTGTGGTGCCCTAGAAGGCAAGTCAAGGAAGAGGGGTCCACAGTGTCAGATGTCCAGGAGGATGAGGACTGAGAACTTCCCAGGGAGATCGCAGAGACCTTAATTGAGAGCCTTTCAGCAGCACGAAGGTGAGACCAGACCTGACTGGAGTTGGTAGAGGAGAGAACGGTAAATAAAGTGCAGGCAGTTTCTGTGGACAATTCCTAGGGGAATTATGTTGAGGAGGGCGTGGGGTTTCTGCTTTTAAGGTTGAAGCTGTGTTTTGTGTTTCATAGTTGATCTCTTTCTTCTGCTGCAGTTGTACCCTGCACACACTTCTGTGATTACATCTTTCAACAGTCATTTATTTAAAATCTGTCTTCTATGAGAGTAGAGTTTCTTAATCTTGGTGCATTTATATTTTGAACTGGGTAAGTCTTTGCTGTGGGCGGCCATCCTGTGCATTGTAAAATGATTAGAAGCATCCTGGCCTTACCCACTAGATGACAATAGCATCCCTTCCCCTAGTTGTGACAACCAAAATTATCTTCAGACATTGCCATATATCCTCTGGGGAAGCTGTTGCTTCTAGTTGAGAACCACTGAGTTACAATGTGAGCTCTCAGAGGGCAGGGACTAAAATACTCTTCTTGGTCTTTCCAGTTCCTATTACTGTGCCTGATACATATTAAGCACTCAATAAGTATTTTCTGGAGTGAGTGGTTTTTTGATTACCTGATGACAAAGCCACATTGTACCTGGGTGACCCAATGGGGAAGGAAGGGAGGTTTCCAGGGAAGAGTTCAGTGTGTCTCATCTTTGTTGGGATCCAGGATTTACAATTGCACTTGAGGGCGTTGTGTAGTGGTCATCGCAGGGACAGCCACATCCAGCTGTCACTTCTCATACAGTTTTTGGATTGTTGAGGCCTCTTGCATCATGCCTCCTTCAGCAGCTTGGGAAAAGCACTGTCAGCTGGTTGCTCCAAAAGCAAGTCGACATCAGAAATGGGGAAACTCTTCATCTCAAGTTTGATTATTAACTGTGGATTTTAGTATTCAGGCTGGTGTCTAGAGACCCCCTGGAGTCTCCTCCTCAATTCCTGTCTTTACTTCCAGACAGAAACCCAAAGATGAGTGGACTTTCAGAGTCAGAACAACAATAATATTAATAACCCTCACTCTGAAGTAGCTTTACCAATTTATACTCTGAGGAAGAGCCTTTATTTCCACACTGGTTAAACACAAAGCGGGGTGATATGTGTGTGTGAACTGGTCTTAGCAGGAGCTGGAGATGACAAGAAGAGATTAAGTACCTCCCCTTGTACCATCCCCTGGTGCAGGCTGACATGATGTCCTCCTACTAGGGGTTTTATAAAATGTTATTGAATGAATGGATGCCTGGAGATGCTTCTCTGTTCCCACCTTCTGCCTGTCTTTTATCTGTGTCTTCACCTTGCACAGGGCCTGGCTGGTTGTTGCCGCTTTGAATTGATAAGAACTTATTACTCTACAGCAGCGGTCCCCAACCTTTTTGGCACCAGGGACTGGTGCTCCTATGAGAATCTAATGCTTGATGATCTGAGGTGGAGCTGAGGCGGTGATGTTAGCGCTGGGGAGAGGCTGCAAATACAGATGAAGTTTTGCTCGCTGGCCCGCCCTTACCTCGTACTATTTGGCCTGGTTCCTAACAGGCCACAGATGGGTACTGGTCCTTGGCCTGGGGGGTTGGGGACGCCTGCTCTAAAGGAAGGAGTCTCAGGGATCCAGGAATTGAGTACTTTTCTCTTTCTTACAGTCTTTCCTGTACCACCTTCGTGGTTTTTGCCATATCAATATATTACCTACCTCAAAGGTCTGCAAACTATGGCCTGCCCCCTATATTTTGTAAATAAAGTTTTATTGGAACCAAACTACACCCATTCAGAACAGTACTGCATATATTCGTGTACATACTGTCTGTGGAGGCTTTCACGATACAAAAGCAGAATTGAGTAGTTGCCATAGAGATTATGTGGCTCCCAAAGCCTAAAATATTTACTGTTTGGCCCTTTACAGAAAAATATGTCAACCTCTGACCTACATTATTATTTAACCATTTTTTTTCTTTAAATTGACTCAGTTTTTAAATTTATTATTATGGAAATTTTCAAACATATAAGAGTAGAGAGAAAATGTAGTGAACCCGCATGTGCCCTTAATCCAGCTTCAAGTCATGTGTATATTGTTTCATCAATACTTTCTCCTCTTTCATACCCACCATCTCGCTTATTTTCAAGCAAATTCCAGGGACTGTGTCATTTTATTATAAAATTTCAATAAGTATCTTAAAAAAATAAGGGCTCCATTTATTGAATATAAACATAATTTCGTTATTACGTTGAAAAAGTAATAATTCCTTAATATCATCAATTACCCATAAATTGACTCAGTATTTTTAAACATAAATACCTACTTAAGCTTCATTCCAATAACAATTTGCTTGAAATTATGGAATGGATATGCTATTTATATTTTTTCACATACACATTAGAATAACTACTGAATTATTAAAAACTTCGAAGGGAAATGAACTCTCACTTTGGAACATGTCATGTTAAGGAAGCCCTTGGCGGAAGGTTCTGCCAACTTTCTTCTTTGCCTGTGTGAAAGGTCTTGGCGTGTCCTTGTTTTCACCACACCAGCAGAGCCAGTCAGCGCCTGGAGCGAACACCAGGGACCTGCTAATCAACCATGAAACCTGAAAGAACAACAGCTTTCTAGTCACCTTCACCAGCTCAACATAATTTACAATACAAGTAAGATCGACAGATATAATTGGATAAACAGAAAATAGAATTAAGGTAATCTATCCTAAGTGTACCAAATTCCTGTAATGAGTTGCTTTCAGCAGTTGTGGAAACATATAATTACCAAACAAATTACATGTTATTTTTATCTAAGAAGCTAATTAAGTGTTCTGTGTAAATTATTATGTGGTGGCACAAGGATCTGAATTGTATTAAGTACCTAATTGGAAAAGGGACGAGACCCGAGCATTTTACATGGGAACACGGTTGAGAGAGATCGTGGCAAGAGAGCCTGATTCCCAGGCAGGGAGTTGTGTGAAGCAGGGGTGGGATCTGAAGAGTCTTTGGATGCCTACAGTTGGTTGAATTTGAGCCTAGGCTCTTGCCTTTTTGGAGCTCTGGGTTCTTTTTTTTTTTTTTATTCATTTTTAAAAAATTACTCCCCTCTCTAAACTTAAGCAGCAAAGGTCCGTTTGTTTCAGTTTCGACTCTGGGCTCTATTTTCTTTGTAGCGCTTACTTTGCTCCCATTTCCTTGTGATTCAGTAAATCTCCCAATATTTCCTTGTGAGTTTGTACCCTTTGGCTCCCTGGAATGTGAGGAAATGGGCATTTGGGGATGTTCACGTTTTCTTTCCCATAGCTCAGAACAAGTAGCCTGGAAGAGTTTTGAAATGGAGTCTTGAGCTGGAGCCAGCCCCCAAACACATCCCTGTCGAGTGGTAAAGGAGAGAGGAATACATCTCTTAGGTTGGGGCAGGGAGGAGAGGGTGGGAAGTGCTCTGAACTGGAGTCCTGAGATTAGACTTATTGTCCCTCTCTTGCCATTGGCAAGCTGTATGACCTTTTGTAAGGCATTGTTTCCTTCTTGACACTAGTATCTCATCAGTAAAAATGAGCCCGTGGCCTGTTTATGTCATGGAGGTGCTTTGAGGATGACATGCCATAGTGCAAGTGAACATTATCTGTAAAGTCTAAATCTCAGTACAAAAAGGTCCGGTTTTGTAGTTGTGACTATTAACCGATGGTAGCCAAGGCAGATGAAAATACCAGGAACTGTCTTGTAGACTGGGCAGATCCAGGTGTCATTGAGAATTGGTCTTGCCCATTTCCCAGCTTGGTTCTTCTCTGTATTGGCTTCGTTCTGAGGGAATATCCCTTGACCCCCACTCCGAGTGTGGCAGGATGGCCGCCAGACCTTCATCTTACCAGTTTGATCACTTGGGGGAACTAGAGTGCGGTTTCCTTCCTGGTAGCTTCATCAAAAGACCTAGGGATAACTCTGATTGGAGTCCTCTGGATCATGTGCCCATAACTGAGCGAATTACTGTGGCTGAGGAATGGAGTACACTGATTGGCCAGGCTGGTCATATGCGTATCCTTAGCGCTAGAGATGGGGTTGGCCCCTCTTGAGCTATGTGGAAGGAGAGGTGGGGAATTGCTTTCCCACAAGTGTCAGAAGGAAGAGTGTTTTCTGGACTGGAGAATGTGACAGATCTCATTCTCCCATGGGATACCAATTTGAACTATAATAGAAATATGGGCTAGAATGGGAGTCAGAGAGAACTTGGATTCTTGTCCCGACCCTGTCACTAACTCACTCTGTGAGCCTGGGCACATAATTACCCTTTTTCTGAGACCCA
>NW_011888821.1:3442660-3452518 GCF_000151845.1 Pteropus vampyrus | reverse complement strand
TAATGAGTTGCTTTCAGCAGTTGTGGAAACATATAATTACCAAACAAATTACATGTTATTTTTATCTAAGAAGCTAATTAAGTGTTCTGTGTAAATTATTATGTGGTGGCACAAGGATCTGAATTGTATTAAGTACCTAATTGGAAAAGGGACGAGACCCGAGCATTTTACATGGGAACACGGTTGAGAGAGATCGTGGCAAGAGAGCCTGATTCCCAGGCAGGGAGTTGTGTGAAGCAGGGGTGGGATCTGAAGAGTCTTTGGATGCCTACAGTTGGTTGAATTTGAGCCTAGGCTCTTGCCTTTTTGGAGCTCTGGGTTCTTTTTTTTTTTTTTATTCATTTTTAAAAAATTACTCCCCTCTCTAAACTTAAGCAGCAAAGGTCCGTTTGTTTCAGTTTCGACTCTGGGCTCTATTTTCTTTGTAGCGCTTACTTTGCTCCCATTTCCTTGTGATTCAGTAAATCTCCCAATATTTCCTTGTGAGTTTGTACCCTTTGGCTCCCTGGAATGTGAGGAAATGGGCATTTGGGGATGTTCACGTTTTCTTTCCCATAGCTCAGAACAAGTAGCCTGGAAGAGTTTTGAAATGGAGTCTTGAGCTGGAGCCAGCCCCCAAACACATCCCTGTCGAGTGGTAAAGGAGAGAGGAATACATCTCTTAGGTTGGGGCAGGGAGGAGAGGGTGGGAAGTGCTCTGAACTGGAGTCCTGAGATTAGACTTATTGTCCCTCTCTTGCCATTGGCAAGCTGTATGACCTTTTGTAAGGCATTGTTTCCTTCTTGACACTAGTATCTCATCAGTAAAAATGAGCCCGTGGCCTGTTTATGTCATGGAGGTGCTTTGAGGATGACATGCCATAGTGCAAGTGAACATTATCTGTAAAGTCTAAATCTCAGTACAAAAAGGTCCGGTTTTGTAGTTGTGACTATTAACCGATGGTAGCCAAGGCAGATGAAAATACCAGGAACTGTCTTGTAGACTGGGCAGATCCAGGTGTCATTGAGAATTGGTCTTGCCCATTTCCCAGCTTGGTTCTTCTCTGTATTGGCTTCGTTCTGAGGGAATATCCCTTGACCCCCACTCCGAGTGTGGCAGGATGGCCGCCAGACCTTCATCTTACCAGTTTGATCACTTGGGGGAACTAGAGTGCGGTTTCCTTCCTGGTAGCTTCATCAAAAGACCTAGGGATAACTCTGATTGGAGTCCTCTGGATCATGTGCCCATAACTGAGCGAATCACTGTGGCTGAGGAATGGAGTACACTGATTGGCCAGGCTGGTCATATGCGTATCCTTAGCGCTAGAGATGGGGTTGGCCCCTCTTGAGCTATGTGGAAGGAGAGGTGGGGAATTGCTTTCCCAAAAGTGTCAGAAGGAAGAGTGTTTTCTGGACTGGAGAATGTGACAGATCTCATTCTCCCATGGGATACCAATTTGAACTATAATAGAAAAATGGGCTAGAATGGGAGTCAGAGAGAACTTGGATTCTTGTCCCGACCCTGTCACTAACTCACTCTGTGAGCCTGGGCACATAATTACCCTTTTTCTGAGACCCAGTGTGGCCAGTGGGCCAGCAGGGGCTGCATTTCCTGGGGGATCTTGTTTAAATTACAAACATCAGCCCTACCCCAGCTTCATTTGAACAAAGTAACAGCTTGGCTTTGGGTTTGATCTCTATTCTGTTTTCATTTTAATAAGATTCCTCACCTGCCCTCCTTGCCCCAGGCCTCGTCAGAACAGCCAGGGTCCCTGTTCTCTCCTCACCTGAGGATATAGTAGAGATCTGTCCCATCCCTGGGGAATGCTCACCTGACTCTCCCAGTGCTGTCTCTTCACTGAGAGTCAACAGTAGGAATTGTGATAGACGGTGGACTTGACCTCCAGGTCTCAGGGAAAACCAGCCTCAGCAGATTTCAGGCCCCTAGGCCTGTCTCACAATTTTGATTTTAACTCAGGCTGAGCCCTGCTGGCTCCATCAGGTGTTCTGAGGCATTTCACACACAACTGGGCTTAGGCAATTTGTCCAGGTCTGTTCTGTTGTTTTTCAGTTTTCTTAAATGCAAGGCTTTTTGTTTCCCAGACGGAGAACTTCCATAAGCAGAAGTCTAAAATCCAGGCACTGCCAAGACTTAGCTATGATATTGTTTTCTCAGAATTCATTCATTCATTCATTCATTCATTCATAAAACTTTCCTTAAGCACATTCTGTATTTAAAGCCTTCCGATAATGATGGCACAGTAATAATAATGGCAGTGGTAATAGTTATGCCAAGTGCTTTAAATATCTCCTTTAATCTTCATATTAACTCTAGGATGCTGTTGGTATTCTTACCCCCATTTGACAGATGAGAAAATTAAGGCTGATCGAAGTGAAACAAAGCACTCACACAGCTGGTAAGAAAAAGATTGGGTCTGGATTTAAACCATCCCTTTCTGACTTCTGAGTCTGCATTATTAACCATGACACATACTAACATGAGTTAGACTTGATGAAAGGAGCTCATCGTTCATTTAACGTTATCTATAGAGCCTTTAATTCATACTACTGCCATGAGGAAGGTGCTCTGCCTAGTTTGGTGATGACAGAATTGAGGTCTGAGAGTAGATTGACATTATCAAGGTCATATGGCCAGAGATTGGCAGAGACCAGATTTGGACTCTGTCTTCCTGCTCTAAATCTAAGGCTCTTCCTGCTACCTCAGGCTGTACAGGCTATAGTCTCAAGGAGCTGGCCCCTCAGAGTGGGAGAAGTCATGTCCAGTACCTGGGAGTTTCTGACAAGTACTGTGTGGCTCTGACAGATGGATCTTGGGTTCTGAGGGTGAAACAATGACTCTTGGTTGAGCTCATGATAATACAGGTTCACATCGATTCAGCTGTACTTCGTGCTAAGCACTTTACACTTTCTCATTTAATCCTTTTAGCAACCTCTATGGTTATCCCAATTTTACAGAGGAGGAACTAGGGGTTACATAATGTCTCACACAGAACAGGTGCTCAGTGAATTTTTTATTGAAAAGAACAAAGGTGGTACTCGAGCTGGATCAAGTAGGTATAGGTCAGGGCTGGGGCAAGAAGGTCAAAGGTGGCTGGCTATAAGGACAGCTTGTGGGCAGAGCTGAGTGCCTGAATAAGGAATTTGAACTTGATTTTGCATTCTGTAGGAAGCTTGTGAAGGAAGATGAGCAGAAGGACTGGAGGCAGGTGAAAGTGTTAGGTCGCTGCAGGCCTCCAGATGTGTGTGAATTAAGACGGTGACAGTAGGAACATGAAGGAACCACTTGAATATCAGCATGTGAAGTGGATAAGAATGTGGCTTTAGAGTCAGACAGACTTGATTTTTAAAAATTTTATTGTAGAAGGAACACTTCACATGACATCTACCCTCTTAACAAATTTTTAAGTGAACATTGTGCTGTCGTTGACCAGAGGTACAGTATTGTACAGCAGATCTCTAGAACTTATTTATCTTACTCAACTAAAACTTTATATCCATTGATTAGAAGCTTCCTATTTCTTGAAAATCAAGACCACAATGAGATATCACCTTACACCTGTTAGGATGGTCATTAGAGAAAGGACAAGAGATATCAATGTGAAGAAATTGGAACCCTTGTACAAATTGGTCTGCTACTATGGAAACAATATAGAAGTTTCTCAAAAAGTTAAAAATAGAATTACCATATGATCTAGCAATCCCACTTATGGGTATGTAGCTGAAAGAAATAAAATCACAATCCTGACAAAATATCTGCACTCCCATTTTCATTGCAGCATTATTTACAACAGCTAAGACATGGAAACAACCTAAGTGTCCATTGATAGATGATAAAGAAAAGGCACTATCAGTGGAATATTACTGAACCCTAAAACACAAGGAAATTTTTCCATTTGCATAATTAACCTAGAGGATATTAGGCTAAGTAAAATAAGCCAGACACGGAAAGACAAATATCACATGACCTCACCGAAACACGGAATCTAAAGAAAATAAATTAAAAAAGTCAAACTGATAGTAATAGAGTAGAACGATGATTACTAGAGTCCGGAGGGTGGGGGTGGGGATGGGTTGGGGGAAAGAGGAGATATTGATAAAAAGGTAGAAACTTTCATTTACAAGATGAATAAGTTCTGGAGATCAAATGTACAGCATGGTGACTACAGTTAATAATAATGTATTATATATTTGAAATTTGCGAAGAGAGTAGATCTCAAGAGTTCTCCCCCACACCCCAGAAGTGGTAACTATGTAGGGTGGTGGATGTGTTAATTTTGTAATCATTTCACAATGTATAAATGTATCAAAACATCACATCGTGTACCTTAAATATACATAATTTTTATTAGTCAAAAATAAAAAAAAAAGAGGAGAAACTCTCCATTTTTCTCTCTCCTCAACCCTTGACAACCACTCTTAACACTTTTTGCTTCTATGGATTTGACTGTTTTAGAAACCTCATGTAAATGGAATCATGCATTATTTGTCCTTCTGTGACTGGCTTATTTGACTTAATATAGCATCGTCGGGGTCATCTATGTTGTTGCATATTGTAGAATTCTCTTCTTTTTTTAAGGCTGAATAGTATTCCATTGTATGTACACACCACAATTTCTTTATCCATTCATCTGTAGACAGACATTTAGGTTGTTTTCATATCCTGGATATTGTAACTAGTGGGGGCAACAAACATAGAAGTGCTAATATCTCTTTGAGATGCTGATTTCGTTTTTTTTTGTTTTTTTTTTTTTTGTTTTTTGATAAATACCCAGAAATGGGATTGCTGTATCATATGGTAGTTCTATTCTTAGTTTTTTGAAGAGCCTCCCCTCCGTTCTATAGTGGCCACACCATTTTGCATTCCCACCAAGTGTGCAAGCGTTCCAATTTCTTCATATCCTTGCCAACACTTGTCTTTTCGTTTTTTAGATAATTGCCATCTTGACAGGGTTGAAGTAGTATCTCATTGTGCCTTTGATTTACATTTCCCTGATTAGTGACATTAAGCATTGAAAAAATATATTTGTTGCAATTTGTATGTCTTTGCAGATAGACTTGATTTTAATCTAGCTCCATTATTTGGGCAAGAAACTTTACCCTTTCTGAGTCTCATTCTTTTCCTCTAATATGGGAATAAGACTGTCTCCTTATTAAGGTTGCGAAATATGTGTTGCTCTGCTTGCCCACATCCTTCTAGTTCTTACTTCTATATACCAAATGCTGCTGACTATGAATACATGTGATACTACCTGCGAGATCTTTTCTGGCTCTGAAAGCAGTTTTAGCCCACCTGCAGGGAGAGTGAAGGTGCTGGAAGCAGCTAGTGATATATAGGGAGTTCTGAATAAATACTCCAGTCCCTCGCCTTTTAGGTGGGATGACTGTGATGTAGATATTTTATGCTAGATCCTAGATATCTCCAGTGATAATAAGGTTCAGTTGCCCGAAGTCGTAACTTGCTTAAAAAGGCATCATTTATTGTTTCCTTTTCTTCCCGTGTCTCACTCTTTTTCCCTACCTGTGTTTCCTGGTTTCATTCCTCGAATGAACTCGAATCCTTATCTCAGGGTCTCCTGCTGGGAGAACTCAAAGTATGATAGGTTATAATAATGATCAAATTAAATACTGTATATGAAATGCTTAGCAAAAGATAAGTCCCAATAAGTGGTTGCTGCTGTCATCATCATCAATCAATCAATCAATCAATCATCTCATTCTGAAGGAAAAATGAACTCATTCTTCCAAGAGATTTACACTGACAGATAAGTTCATCCAAAATTATGAAGAAAAGATGAAGGAAATTGTCACCTAGAAAGTATTGGAATAGTTTCTTTTTTAAAGAAGATCTTTATTCAATATTAATTAGTATTTTTAACCTTTAGTCCATGGATAACAGTTCTATAATTGAGTATGGTTAGTCAGGTACCTCTTGAACCCTAAATTGGTCATTCTTATTGGAATGGTGGAACAGGAGAAGAAAGGGAAGAATGATGAAAACTAATGATGAAAAGATGAGCCTATTTGCCTGTAAACTTGCCCTTTGACTTGCATGTACTTATTCTGGACCTGGGACCTGGGGGAAGGGGTATAGAGATGCATGAGAGGCTGCCTTCAGTGTTAGGAATGTACCATGATGAGCATCGCACCTGTGTGATGGTCAGTTTCATGTGTCAGCTTGGCTAGGCTACCTTTGCCAGTTATTGAATCAAACACTAGTCCAATGAAGGTGTTTTGTAGATGTGATTAAAGTCTAAAATCAGTTGACTTTAAGGGAGATTATTCTAGATAATCTGGATGGGCCTGAATCAATCATTTGAAGACCTTAAAAGTACAACTGAGGTTTTCCTGAAGAAATGCCACTGAGGATAGAAGCTTTTAACTCACGCCCAGGAATTCCAGCCTGCCCTGTGGATTTCAGATATGTCTAGCCTTTCCCTACAATTATATAAGCAAATTTCTTATAATAAATCTCTTAATATATATCTCCCACTGGTCTATTTCTATGATCAAGTCCTGACTTGTACAGATTTTGGTGCCAGGAGTGGGATGCTACTGTAACAAATACCTCCAAGAATGGAGGTGGCCTTGGAATTGGGCAGCGGGCAGAGGATGGAAGAATTTTGAGACGCATTATAGAAAAAGCCTATATTTCCTGAACAGACTGTTAGAAATTTGAATGCTAACAACTCTGCTATTGAGGACTGAGGATGAAGTGAGGAGCATTACAGAAGAAGCATATATCATTTTAGAGAATACCTAAATCATCATGAATAGGCTGCTGGTACAAATATGGCTATTAAAGGCACTACCAGTGAGAGCTAGCTAAGATGGAAATGAGGAATATGGTACTGGAAACTGGAAGAAAGGGGATCCTTGTTACATAGCAACAGAAAGTTTAGCTGAATGGTGTCCTACAGTTATGTGGAAATCTGAACTTGTAAGCAGTGAACTTGGTTAGGTGACTGAGGAGATTTCCAAGCAAAGTGTCAAGATTATAGTCTGGTTTCTTCTTGCTGCCTTTATTAAAATGTGAGAGGAAAGAGATAGATTGAAGGAAGGACCGTTAAGCAAAAAGGATGACTTGGGAAATTCTCACTATCCAAATTATAAAAGATTCTAAAGTCAAGGGACTGACTGTCAGGAAAACTGCTCTAAAGCGAAAGCCAAGTGTGTGGCTAGATAACCTTTTAATAGAAAGGATCAGAAAGTCTCAGTATTTGATTATACAGAAGGATCTTTAAAGGGATTAGGTGTGTGACTCGTGGACTCCCTCAGACATTTAAGCAAAGCCAGGGATAGAGATAGGATTATCTTGGAGAGATCTAGGGAAGAGCCTCCTGTCTAATGGAGTGAATCCCTGTGAAATACACAGGAGACCCATGAGGCTTCTGAAATTTCATATCAGCAGAAACACTGCCAACTAGGATTGAAAGGAGCAGAGAGTGGATGACATGAAAAAAGGCCATCTCACTCCCAAAATTCTATAGGCAGGAAACAGACTGCTATAGGTACTAGGCTAAAAATACATGCCACCCCTCATGAGAAAGGAAGGCTTACTCTGAAGACAGAGCCAGGGAACACACAGGATTATTCCCAGGCCTTGAAACCCAATGTTTGTTTGCCTAGCTGGATTTCAAAATTGCTTGGGTACGGTAACTAGTTTTTTCTTTCCATTGTTTCACTTTTAGATGCCTGTATCTGATACCCTATGACTGTCTCAATTTGTATTTTGGGAATAGGAAATGTGTTTTCTAGTTTTAAAGGTTCAGAGATGGAGAAAATTTTGCCCCAGGATTATACCCAGAGTCTCATATATATTGGATTTAAATGATTGAGATAATGAGATTTGGGTCTTTTGAACTGATGAGATTTAGATAAGAGTTTTGGACTTTGAATTGATGCTGTAACAGGTTGTAACTTTTGGGGATGGGGTGAGTGTACTTTGCATGTAGGACAGAAGTGAATCTTTGTGAGCCAGAGAGTGGTGCGGTTGATAGAATAATGGCCCCTCAAAGATGTCCACCTTGTCAATCCTGCAACTTGAGAATATGTTATCTTTTATGACAAAGGGACTTTGAAGTTGTGATTAAGTTAAGAATCTTCCCATCTTGAGATGGACACTTATCCTGGATTATCTGGGTGTAGGGAGGGGAATGTAATCATACAGGTACTTAGAATAGGAGTGTCAGAGTCAGAGAAGGAGAATATGATGGTGGAAGCCATGGAATGCAGACCACCTCTAGAAGTTGCAAACAGCAAGATTCTCCCCTACCGTCCTCAAAGGAAAGTTCTCAGAAGTTCTGCTAACCCATTTTAGACTTTTGAGCCCCAGAACTCTAAGATAATAAATTGTTTTAAGCCACTAAATTTGTGGTAACTTGTTACAGCAGCTAGGAAACTAATACAACTTGTATGCCAGGCTTTCTTTCTGCTAGGTTCTTTAAACACGTTATCTTGTTTAATTATTTCAGCAGTCGTTCAGAATATAGCTATTATTATCCCCATTTTGTGCCTGTGAAAACTGAGGTATTGGAAGTTTAGACACCTTGCCTAAATGAGCTTGTAAATGGTGGATCTGGGATTTAACCCCATTTCCACCTAATTACAGGGTCTGTGGGGTGGGTCTTGAATGCTAAATACTGAGGGACACGAGGAGTACAAACAGGAAGACAGTTCAACGTGAGGCTTTTCATGTGGCGTGCGTGATGGCCTAGTGAAAAGTGGCACAGCAGTCACATTGCCTTGGCTCAACTTCAGCTTTGCCACTTTACTGGCTGCGTGACTTTGGGAAAGTTATTTCACCTCTTTGGACCTCAGTTTCCTCACCTAACATAGTAGCATCTTTCTTATAGGGATGTGGGACTTAGAATAAGTAACAATGCCTGGTACAAAATAAGAAGCGCTTAAATAAAAGATAATAATAATGATAACGGTAGTTGGGGTAATAACAAAACAACAAAATACTAATAACAATGACAAATTACTCTTCCTGTTTTGGAACTTTAGGCAAAGTGATATCGGGGGAAAGAACACAGGATCTATGGTGGGTATGGAGCACAGGCATGTTAAAAGTGAAGGGACGAGCAGATTCTCCAAGCCTTTGAACCCGCCGTGTTCCCCACATGGACATTCTTCTGTGCCTCTTAAATTGTTACTCCCTTCTGATTCTTCATTTCTCATTTCAAAAGCCACTTACCCCAGGAAGTCTTTCCTGACCTTGGCTGGAATGGATGCCCTTCCTCTGTGGGCTTATAACATGAAGTACTTTCCTACTCCAATATTGTCAGTATGCTTGGTGCCTCCCCCAGGTGCCTGAAAACTCTGAGGGTAGAGGTCCCTTCTCTTTCTCTCTTATTTATTACTATGTCCTGGGGATGTTTTTTCTTTTTGAATTGAGTGAATGGTGTGTCAAGATTGGAGCAGTAGACCTGAGCCATGCCCGGGAGGGCTCCCTCAGCTTTCGGTTTGCCCATGAATTTCCCCTGAGTTGATTTGCTCTCTTTTAGAAACTGAGAATACCTCAGAGAGAGGCACAAACATGGGACCTGCAGAGACGAGGCTGGTTGCTTAGCAGCTCCATGGCCATTCACCACTTACAGCCCACTCTGTGCTGTTCCTGGCCTCATTAAAACCTGCTCTGCGCGAGCTTTAGCGCTTAATATTTATTGATCACCCACAGCATGTAAGCTGGTCAGTAAGTGTGTTCAGGAGCCTCACTCCATGCTTTCTTGGTCAGCTCTGATTGCTTCTTCATCATCCAAGCTCTTGCAGTCTTGTAGACGTGTCTTAACTTTTTTCATCAATGCCTTTCTAGCAGAAGTCCCAACTGCGGAGATGCAGTAGCTGAAGTTCTGTTTC
>NW_011888821.1:3435054-3441910 GCF_000151845.1 Pteropus vampyrus | reverse complement strand
TAGTGGGCATTAGTTTTCATATAGCTGCCTTCTTCCCACTTATTCCTCAGTCCCCACACTTCATCTTGGGAATGCTGAAGAGAAGGAAGGACCAGCTTCCAGGTAGCTATGCCCTATGTTAATAGCATCTCTATTAGCATAATCCTTTTGACTCCCCAGCCATTTGCTTTACTGGAGATCTGCCTGATCTACACTGCTTCTTAACTTCCTTAATGAAGATATGACAGTGGGTGGCTGGAGACAGGAAGTAGAAAGAGAAGGGAGAATGGAGAAGGGAGAAGGGGAGAGTCCCTTGGGTTATCTCCCTGTTACTCAATATTGTTGAATTGGATCCTCAACATTCCATCACATGATGTTTGGATGCTGGGAGGGGAGTTAAATATAGAATTCCTCCTTTTGGCATTTCAGAAGGTTTATATAATGTCCTGTGTTCCTTTGACAGTGGGGAGGAAGTGGATAGGATGGCTTGGAAGATGGATCTGTGTCTGGAGCTTCATTCAAAGCAAAGTCTACTCAGCAGCCTGACCCATCAGCCTACTCAGGGGATGTTCTGTGAATCATATTTACAAAGATTCAGGTGCCCTTTTGAGCCCAAGGATCTGCTCAGCTTGAAAATTCTATTAACTCTGTGATTCTACAAGTAGCCTTCACAAGAGTGGGTGCCGAAAATAGATCAGCCATGTGGCATGCCCTGAATTTGCCTGGGTTACTGATTTGATTTTCCTCCAACTCCTCTCTGAATCTGGCTTGGAAATTCAGTTTGCTTTGCTATTTGAATCCTGCCCTAGGGTCCCAGGGACCAGCGTTCAAACCCTGCCTCTGTCATGTCCCAGCTGTGTGACCTTGAAAGAGTCTCTTGGCTTATCTGAGTTTCATTTTTCTCATCATGGCCCCAAACCTATGCCTCCTTCTACCTCTCCAATCTTAATCAATGGTCTACTTTCCATTTAGCTGTTCAAACTACAAACCTCAGAGTCATTCTTGATTTCTCCCCCTCTTACCACTAAGTCCAAATCATCAGCAAGTGCAACAAGCTCTACCTTCAAAATATGGCCATAAAATGTTTCTGCATCTTCACTGAATTTCCTTATGTAAACCACTATCGATGAAAGCACATCTTCCAAAATGGTCTCTGCTTCTAGCATTGAAATCCTTCAATCAATGCGTGATCTATCTGCCTGAGTGATTAAGAACAACAGTAACAAAATCCATAAATCTAATCACATTAATTCTTAGTAAAACCTTCCTATAGCTTTTCATTTTACTGGGAGTTAAAATCAGTTCTTTGCCATGGCCTGGAAGCCATAATCTCCTGATCACATCTCAGACCAAATCCTGTGCTCCTTTCCCTTGGTCCTGCCTTTCTCTTCTAGGCACCGTCCTCGGGGCCTTTGCACTTGCTGTTCTCTCTGCCTGGGATTTTCTTCCCTCTGATCTTCCAAAGATGAGAAAGTAGGCTTCTTCTCATCATTCAAGTTTTATTTCAAAAATTGCTGCCTCTCACAGGCCTTTCATGATCACTCAAGTTGCCTCTACTCCAAGCATTACTATATTGTCGGTTCCATTTTCTTCTATAGCATAGGCCTATCTAAACATTTTGTTTATATTTTTATCTGACTCCTTCTGTTAGAATGTATATCCTTTGAGAGCAGGGAACTTACTTGTCCTGGTCACTCCTGTATCCTGTCTCCTAAGAAGAGTTGTATACATAATAGGTACTTAATAAAATATGTTAAACGAATGGATAAAGAGTGGCCAATGGAGATGAAATAAGAGTATGCACACACATACACGAACACGCTTTGAAACTGCCATGGTAGAAAATGCCATGTTGAGCTGGGAGCCAGACAGAGCTCTCTAGCTGCCATGGGCCATCCTTGATCATATTATGCTCCCAAGAAACTTTTCCTGCCTCTTGTTGAATAAAAATTCTTTAACTTCTCAGCTACCTCACGGGCCTTTGCATCTGTTCTACATCTGTCTCATAGCAGACTAGCTTGGTACATGGTGCTTTTTAGAGACATTTAGCATGTAAAGATATTTATAAAGGAGGAATTCTCTTCTATTTTTTGCCCAATCATCTGTCAGAGAGAGGAGGAGCAGTGAACAGGCACTCATGATTCATTCTCTTGCCTGGAGAGAGCTGCCCATCTTGATCATGGAAGGGTGGGATGGCAGAGAGGAACATTCTGCATTCCAGGCTGGTTTAAATGAATGAAACATCCACAGTGGTGGCTGGGCCAGTCTCGACACTCTCCCAGTTGGGCCTGTCCTTTGTGTTTCACACTCGACAGATGAGTTATTATAGCCATTGCCTTCTGAATGCCCTTAAGAGAGGAACTACAAAGTTAAGGGAACACAGTCCATAAAACCACCCTCATTTATAGTACCAATTGCAAGTTTGGGGATCCCCAAGACCACTCTTAGCATTGATAATTCACTGGAAACTCAGAGAACTCACTGGAAGCTGTTATACTCATGGTTATGGTTTATTACAGCAAAAGGACACAGATTAAAATCAGCCAAGGGAGGAGCATGCGTCCGAGTCGAGGAAAGTTCCAAACATAGAGCATCTCAGTTGACCTCTTCCAATGGAATCATGGACAGCGCTGCCTTCCCAGCAATGATGGGTGACAGTAAGCATGGAGTATTGCCAACCAAGAAGCTGCTTTAACCTTGGTGCACAGAGTATTGGGGTCTGGGGTTTACTGCCCACATGACTCATCTCAGTCTCCAGTTGAGCTAATACTATGCAACTCAAGGTCCCCGCCCCCAAGCCCATTGTTAGACTATCCAGTGTGAGCCTAGGCCCTTGGGCAAACAAAAACACTCCTGTCAGCCATAACATTCCAAGGGCTTGGTGAGAAGCCAAGGGAAAGACCAGGCCTCCTTTTGGGCAAGATTTAATTTTTTACTATGTAAGAGCTAAGCCTGATACTCCTGGTATGGACTTTTGCAGATGGCAGTGAGGCTATCCCTTTTCTTGTTCTCACTCTTGAAATGATCCATCGATTCCACAAATACATATTCATTACGAGTTATGAGCTGGGCTCTGTGCTAGTTGCTAGGGATACAGTGGTGCAAGACAGTTCAAGCCGTCACAGGCCATGGAGACAGACGGGTAAACAGGCAATTATACATAATTGTACAATTATGAGGCTAGAAATGATACTAAGGATTCTTGGTGGAGGGGGTGTCTGTTCCAGCCCGGTTGCTGGTGCAGGCTTTCCAGAGGTGGTAATGGTTTAGCCGAGACTGGAAAGATTAAAAGTTGGGCAACGTGGGTGGTGTGTGTGGGTGGAGAGGTGGTGTTTAGGTAGAGCGAGATGACCTGCAAAGATCTGGGAGTGAGAAAGCACGTGAGGAGCATGAGGCTCTCCACGTTTATATGGATGCCTCACGTCACAGGTGATTCATGTTGAATGTACAGTCAGTAAATACCATCACATGGTCCTTCAACGTGTACCGATGCAGTTGGGTTTTGAAAGCAAGAAAATGAGGTTTCCAAGAGGGCTTCTTGGCACTTATTGCTGTCAGGGAATCTTTTAGACAGAAAGGAAAGGAGGAGAACGAAAGGATTGAGTGGGGCTGACAAGAGTGAGCTTCAGTGTTCAGTGACTTAGATCATCAAGAGACTCTCCTTTTTTTATGGGGACCTCAGGACTTCAGAATGTGACTCACAGTTTTCCAGATCTGGTCACGGCCTCTCCAGAGGCTGACAAAGAGTAGATTGGTGCTGGAGGCCAAACAGCATGGTTTATAAAAGTGAAGGATTTCTGAGACATTTTGGGCACGTGAGCAGGTGATTCATGGAAATTCTAAAAACCATATTTCAAAGACAGAAAATATTTTTGGTAGAATTAAATGGCTGCTTTGTGGTCTTTTTAGAGAGTTCAAGAAATGCCGTAAAAAATTAATGGAAAGCAACAACCAGGAGGAAAAATTACTGGCAGTATTTGCCAAAGGGTTAATATCATTCATACAAAATGATTACTTACAAATTAAGAAAGAGGCAAATGCACTAAGAAAAACAGACTGGGAAAATTAACAAGTGGTTAGAGAATAAAAACACAAAGGTTAATAAACCCCCTGAGAAAATGTCGAAGCCCATTAATAATACAAAAGACTCAAAATAAAATAACAAAAGTTAATCATCACACACTCAAGTGTTGTTAAGTGGGGCAATGAATTATTTTTATAACTAAGGAAAGCAAAGTCACAAGCAAAGCAGGGCAGTTGGATGGGGTACCTTCAGAGGCCTACCGACTTCATGTTGATGGGGAGCAGGGGAGGGGAGGGAGGTCTGGGTTCCTCCCTTTTGCAATTTGGTAACTTCCTCATCCTCATTTTATTCCCCCTCCACTTTCCACCGCACACCCTACCCCATTTCCCTCCGGTGTGAATGTGACAGACCTTCTGTTCTGAGTGGGAGAAAACTCACTGTACTCTAGTGTGCTGAGGACAGGGGAAGACTTGCCTTCGAGCATCCTCATATCCCGACTCATTCCCCCAGCCCCTTCCCTTCATGAAGCTTGATTTGCTTGGCGAAGGAAGGTCTCAGGCACCCCTTCCTCTCTATCCCCAGGCTGCCTGAGATGTCGCTGTAGCAGGTAAGGCAGCCCCTTTGCCCTTGGCCTCCCAGCCTCCCATAGACAGACCTAAGGCTCAGCTAAACAGTTGGGGACCAGGGGACCAGGGGACTCAGGGAGCCCTGCTTCCTTCTGGCTGCTCGAAGTGTGGGGATTATATCTTAGCGCCTTCGCTTTGCTCTCGGCTTTCAGATTCACTGGAGGAGAATCTCTGGGGCTCCCTGTCACGTCTTGGATTTGCGTAATTGAGGGAGGCTGCCTGGCAATTTATGTTCAAATTTCCTTTTTCCTCGGGAGTACAGAGCCCGTGATGGAGAGACAGGGTGGTCAGCAGTGTGTTTACTCAGCGCAGTCTCCCCAAGGTCCCCACTTCTCTCAGCAAGCTTTTGGGGTGGATCTGTCTAGCACTCCAGGGACTTTCAGGTAATGCCCACGTTTTCCCTTTTGCTTCCCCTATGCTTTTGGCAGCGAATACAAAAGACTTTAAGAAATTCTGTACCAGGTGGTGTCCCCAGGGTCAAAGCCCTTCAATTTCTAGTAGGAAGCAGAAGGCTTTTAGAAGACACATCCTGACTCCATGGTCTCAGGCCGTCGTGGGACTTGACTCCTGCAGTGTTCAGTCTGTTGTTTTACAAGACAGATATGTGGCATTCTTCTGTTTAAAACTCTTCCTCTGTATCCATGGTCTCCGGAATGAAATCCAGTATCCTCACTGTGGCCTGTAAGGCCCTGCATGATTTGGCTGCTACTTGCTTTTTTAACTTCGTTTCCTATCATTTTCTCCCTTTCTAACCCCAGGGCCTTTGCACTCACAGTTCCCTCCGTCCGTGATGCTCTTCCACTCCTCTGTACTCAGCTGGCACCTTCTTATCTCTGGAAACTCAGTGTAAATGTCTTTTCCTCAGAGAGGCCTTCCACGATAATCCTGGTAACTTCTCTCAGAGGAGCCATCCCTTCGTGAACTGTACCCCGAGTCGAAGTTAAATTTTATCTCTTCATTTATGTGGCTCTGTCTCCTCCATGAGATGGGCAGTCCCTGAACGTGGAACTCTGGGTCACACTGGAATTTTTGTAGAGCAGCTGACACATGGGCCACTTTAAAAATATTAGGGAATGAATGGCTAACTCTCTAGGAAAGCAATTGTGATTGTATCTTTCCCACCTCCTCCCAGCTCTGTCATAACTGGCCCACACGGAAAAACCTTTAGCATCCAGTAATTTCAGCAAACCTGTATTTAAGGCCACAGGAAAGCTCTGCACCCATGCACTAAGCAATCCTGCCCTCATTTATCATCCTCTTCATGTTGGCAAATAGCTTCTGCTTGTCCTGGATGCAGAGAGTTATCCAGGCTGAGTTGCATGCAGTCAAGTCGGCTTCCTCTCCTGCTTATCATTGTGAATCTAGACTTTTGACGGCGAGCATCATAACAGCCCCCACTTATTGAGTGCCTGCTGCCCATGGGGCAGGCGCTTGGCACACATTATCCCTGACCCTCGTAGCATCTCTATATGGTAGCTTTTATTCTCCCCATTTTACAGATGAGGAAATAGAGATGGTCAGAGGTGGATTTGCTCACTGTGTTGCCAGATTTCAAAGCCTGTACTATTTTCTTCCCCACCATACAGTGTGGCCTAGTTTTTGGAACATTTGCACACATGTATGTACACAGCCCTTCTCAAACCGTGATGATGTGATGAGCTGGCGAGACTGTGCTTTTTAAAAAACTAAGCTGGTGGGAAAGGAAAACCTAAGTTGGTGGGTCGAGTTGAGAGGGTCAGAAACTTTCATTTCCTCTGCCTCTGGGGCCTCCTCTGGGTTTCTTTTGACTGGGAAGGAGGTGGGCCCAAGGGAGCTGCGAGAGGATGACAGACAGCCACAGCTCACATCTTAGATGCGTATGTGCCATGCACTGTGCCGGGCGCTTTACAGATATTGCCTCATTTAATCCTCATAGCAACTCTTTTTGCTATTTTTCAAGTACCATTCTGCCGATGAGGAGACCGAGGCACAAGGAAAGTAAGTAGTGGAGGGTGGAAATAAGCCCAGGTAATCTGACTTTAGAGCTTAAGAGCTCAGCCATCATGTATGTACCTACTAACCATCTAAGTAAGGCTTCCCAGACTCTCACGACTCAAAGGCGTGGTCCGCAGACCAGCAGCCCTGGCTTCTCCGGGAGCTTCTTACAAAAGCTGAGTCTCCGGCCACATCTCAGACCCACTGGGTTGGAGTCTGCATTTAATAAGGTCTCCTCAGAGCGGGAAAGTTT
>NW_011888821.1:3429913-3435004 GCF_000151845.1 Pteropus vampyrus | reverse complement strand
CCCACCATACAGTGTGGCCTAGTTTTTGGAACATTTGCACACATGTATGTACACAGCCCTTCTCAAACCGTGATGATGTGATGAGCTGGCGAGACTGTGCTTTTTAAAAAACTAAGCTGGTGGGAAAGGAAAACCTAAGTTGGTGGGTCGAGTTGAGAGGGTCAGAAACTTTCATTTCCTCTGCCTCTGGGGCCTCCTCTGGGTTTCTTTTGACTGGGAAGGAGGTGGGCCCAAGGGAGCTGCGAGAGGATGACAGACAGCCACAGCTCACATCTTAGATGCGTATGTGCCATGCACTGTGCCGGGCGCTTTACAGATATTGCCTCATTTAATCCTCATAGCAACTCTTTTTGCTATTTTTCAAGTACCATTCTGCCGATGAGGAGACCGAGGCACAAGGAAAGTAAGTAGTGGAGGGTGGAAATAAGCCCAGGTAATCTGACTTTAGAGCTTAAGAGCTCAGCCATCATGTATGTACCTACTAACCATCTAAGTAAGGCTTCCCAGACTCTCACGACTCAAAGGCGTGGTCCGCAGACCAGCAGCCCTGGCTTCTCCGGGAGCTTCTTACAAAAGCTGAGTCTCCGGCCACATCTCAGACCCACTGGGTTGGAGTCTGCATTTAATAAGGTCTCCTCAGAGCGGGAAAGTTTGAGGTGCGCTGCTCCAGGAGCTGCGGGAATGTGAAAGGAGTATGAGCTCCCTGAAGTCAAAAGCTGGAGAGTTAGGGCCTGTGTGGCTTCTTGAAGACAACCTGCAACTTCCAGACCTTTCAAATTATGGCATTAACAAGCCGTTGCCTCCTTTTATGGAGGGATGAGTGATGACTAATTAATTTAGTACCTTCAACAAAAGTAAAAGCAAGTTGTGCTTGCAAAGTGGATCCAAGGCTTAAAAAAATAAATTAATTAAAAAAAAGAGGCACCGCGGTCTACAGGACACTATTGATCTAGTATTGCATCGCAGTAACCAGGGAGCTAGGATTGCTGAAGGCGTCGGCATTGCAGGTGAAGTTTGGGCAGGCAGCATCTCTGTGGATTGGAAAGGTGACTACCACACTGGTTCTGCCTGTGACTCACACATCTTCAAGTGTGATGAGGATAGAAAGAGCCTTTGATCCAAGGGAGACTAGCTCCATCTTACTGTGTTAGGGAAAATACTTTGATTTCCTTTGATTTGAGACATTGGTCTTGCAAACTACATATTTATTTAGTCATTGTCACTGGATGGTTATTCAGCTCCAGTTCTTCATTTCATTAGGCCCTTGTAGATGCTCCCTTAGACACCTGAATCTTTGCAGACAAGGAGAGGTTTTTTTTTTTTTTTTAAATCTTTCCTAACATAAATGCCCTCAGGGCAGTGAGGTGCCCACGTGGGCTTTATCAACGATGTATGTGATTGAGTCAAAAGGGTGAGTAGTTACGTAGATGATGTTTGATGTCATATATCTCTCTGAGTTGCCTCGTTTTGGGGGAGGGGATATGCTGACCTTGCATCGGTGTCCACCAGGGGACCCCCAGAGAGTCAGTGCCATTTTCATACTACTTCCCCATTTCCTTTCATTTTTTTACATTACGGTTAGCAGGTTACTCATCTAATTCCTTTAAGAAAATTTTTTAATGCTCATTTTTTTATTTTTAAGGGACAAAGAGAGCTTTTTAGGAAATAAGCATCAGGAAACTAATCAAAGCAGAAACTTTCTGGAAGGAACCTGACAGCAGCATGTCTTTAATGACCTTCAAGAAGATCACATGCTCCAGGCAATTAGAGGATTTGGGAGAAAATAGCTCGTTCTGAACAGCCTAACCTGCTGCAGTGTTCCTTGACTTTGGAGAGGTCCTCCCCCAACACTCCACTTTTGTTGCTTCCATACCTAGAGTCTTTCGAAAGATTCCACTTGGATTAAGACTCCTCCAGCTTTAACAAACAGCGAAGGGGACAGTGAGGCTAAAAAAGAGGACCTTTTGCACGGTGCCAGGTTTCTAATGAGGTTTTTGGCTCTGGCTGCAGGAGGTGCGTAATGCACTCTGGCTCGGGGCCAGATATTATTAGGAGAGTTTGCTGCTTAAGCTCTTGAGTATGGGTGCAGCTGGAAAAATAACATATTTGTCAATAGGTTACCAATTTCCCGGTTGGCGGTCCCCCAAAAGGAAGGGCATTGAATGAACTTTAGCCGGACCCATGCTGCTTGATGAAGCTCCTCTGACATGAAGCCTTTGTGAGAAGGGTATTCAGGAAGCTAGAAGCAAACTTTTCCTTTATTTTAATTAAACCACATTTCCCTCTTGTTTGCAGGGCTGTATGAGATTTTATGCACATTCTGCTGTTTTTTTTTTTCCTCCCGCCTTTCTTTTTGCCTGACAGTGTTTCCATCATTTGGAATCCTTTCATATTGAGTAAAATTAGCCAAGGCCAGTGCTGAATTAAAATGTCAAAAGTTTTAACATTTGCTCACTCTCCTTTCCCAGAGAGAACAGGTTTCTTTCCGTGTTTGCCTGTATGCTTTGCTATGAGTCATATTTAGAGAAACCCCCACGTTCTTGTGCAATGAAAGAAACAGCATAATGATTTCAACTCAGGCAGAGTGGCCTGGAAACTCTTGATGTGAATCTCACCCAGCCCATGCCTTCCCTTGCATTGGTGTTATTATGGAAATAGATAAGCTTATGCTTTTGTGTTCCCAAATTCCTTAAGAGCTGCTCAATTTCCATGGACACAGGGATCCAGGACAAGATGTGTGGACCCCAGGCTCTGTTGTGAGTGAGTCTTGAGGAGGAGGCTATCTCTGGGGTAATCTGAATGTTATCTTGAAAAGCCCGATCTTCTCCACAGCTTCTGAGCCTGAGAACCAAGAATTGTGATCCTTTCAAAAAGCGTGGGCAGCCTACCCTGAGCAGGGGTGCAAGCCAATACGAGGGGCAAAATGATTGGGTGGCCTCCTGGGGCCTCGGAGGTAGTTTCATCATGCTGGTAGCTCAATTTAACTCTGTGGTTGACGTCACTAGGGACAGAGAGTGAGAGTGTGTGGGAGACAGTGTCTTGGGAAGTCCAGTTCTCATTGTTTCCCTGCTCAGAGCCTCTGCTTTCTGAGGTCCCACTCCTTCTTATGCAGGGCTGGTTTGACCAGGGTTTTGGACTGATTTATGTGTAGCCCATCTATAGATTGTCTGATGACTTATGACTTTCGTGGCTGGGCTTGAAAAGATGAACTTGAGTGTGGAGTTGCTGATGTGGGAGCAGAAAGGATGCCATGAAAAGCTGAAGTTAGGAATGATCAGGGGAAGTCTATGGGTGGGGATAGTAGGATGAAAACTCAGAGGGAGGCAGAAATAAGAGACCAGGGAGAAAGAGAAGGAGACAGACACAGACTGAGAGAGAGAGAGAGAATGAGAATATGAGGGCTTTCCAGGGGCAATCTGCATATGTCCTTATAAAAAACAGTTCTTTCCTTGGGAACTCAAAACACCTGCACAGGAAGCAGGAGACAGAAAGAAAGAGATCACAGGTGTATTCTGGGTGGAGATCTGTTTTCCTGTGTGTTTAAATGTGGAGTCTTTTGGTCTGCTCATCCCCACCCCCCCCACTCCCACATAAATATTCTCTTTCTTTCTCTCTTTCTCTTTCAATTAATGAATTTAAAAGAACTTTAATCAAAAAGCGATATTCTAAGACACATCTAGAAAGTTGATGTTTCATGAATCAGGAAGCCGAGAAAAAGATTCACTGGCTTCAGGATCCAGTGGAGTTCAGGAAGAGAAGGAGGACTGAGAAAGAGATAAAATAACTGATCGGTTTGGGGTGAGAATCTCAGGAGAGACCAGGGTTTCTCAATCTCAGCACAATTGGCATTTTGGACAGGAAGTTCTTGTCTTAGGGGCTGTCCTGTGCACTGTGGGATAGTTAGCGGCATCCCTGGCTTCTACTCACTAGATGCCAGTAGCAATCCCCAGATGTGATATCTAGATGTCTAGAGAAATGTCTCTAGACATTGCCAAATATCCCGTGGGGGGTAACCACTGGGTTAGACAAAGAGAAAGCTTTCTTTCCTTCCTCAAATGAGTTTTCTTCTTTTCTATTGCATCTATTTGTGAAATGCTGTGGAAGCTACAGAAATGAATAAGGCACAGCCCCTGACCTGTCTGAGTAGCAGATTCTTGGAAAATGTTAAACGTGAGAACAGCTATCAAAGCTGGAAAATCCCTTTCCCTTGGCTTTGAAGAATAGCAGAGCTATCCATCTGTGTGGTTTGGGTAAAAGCACATTCTGATTCAAAGTATATAAAGATACTGGTAGACGCTGTAACAAGCCCCAGAATTTCAGCAGCTTAACACAGTAGATGTTTGTTTCTTGCTTAAGTAATTGTTTGGTGAACAGCTTTGGGGAAGCATGCACTCAAAGAGGGTTTTCCTCCATGTGGTGATTCAGGGACAGGCTTTTTGCCATATTGTAGTTCTTCCAATACCCGATATCTCAGTGTTTCCAACAGCAGAAAAAAGTCAGGAGAAGGCATGCTCTCCTCTAAAGAGTCAGCCTGGATGTGGCTTTATTTGTGCTCACCTTCCATTGGTGGAAATTAAGATTCCTGATAGTTTCCAATGAACCAGAAGAATCAACATTGAATTGCTATTCTTGGCTCAAACTCTGTGATACTCTCTGGTCATGAAAATTTACCATCAGGAGCCTTTTCATGTCAAGTGATTTCTTCAGCAGTGGGGAGAGTTTTACACAGAGTCCTTTTCTACGGATAATTTGAAGTGGAGCTGGGTTAAGAACACAGGTTTCCATGTCCAGCAGTCTGTTTGCTCTTTGGATTTCTTTTTCTCTTTTCTACCAAGATTGGGGACATAGATTGTGACAAATTAATTTCTATAGTCCCAGTGTCTAGCACAGGGTTGGGTACAAATATAACATTCAATAGATGTTTGCGAAGGAGATGAATAGGTGAGAAATATTGTTCAACCAGAACCACTAATTCGAAAAGATATATGCACCCCTGTGTTCATTGTAGCATTGCCAGTAATAGCCAAGACATGGAAGCAACTTAGATGTCCATCAGTAGATGAATGGATAAAGAAGATATGAGACATATAT
>NW_011888821.1:3427317-3429647 GCF_000151845.1 Pteropus vampyrus | reverse complement strand
GTTGCTAAAGGGGAGGGTGTGGGGGGATGAGAACAAAAATTATTTTAAAATAAAAGGTAAAAAATATAGCTTTTAACTAAACAAAAATATTTTTCGCACCTTCAGAAGCATGCGCCCAAGGAGGGTTTTACTTGTTAACCTGAAGGTTGCAACATTTGAGCTGTCCCCAGGTCTACACTGGTGTTGCAGGCATCAGGGCAAACTCCAAGTGCTGCACTGGGGTGATCAAAGTTTTCTTTGTTAGCTGGGGAAGTCAGTGACAGAGGCCTAACTCACAGAGCCTTACGCCACAAATGTATTTGATCGTGTGTCTGAAAAGCCGAGGGTGTCTGGCTTCTAGCAGGGCTGAGCACAGGTGCTCAGCAGTGGCGTCACGAACCTCTTTCTCTTCGCCTTGGCCCCGCCTACTTCTCCATCAGACTCACTCTTTGGTAGACTCTTCTCACTCTTTTTCAGTGATGGCAGAGATGCCACCAGCAGTGACAGACACTCATCCTTCAGCTTAGCTACCTCGGGGTGAGGGGAAGGGCTCCAGAGAATGTCCCAGAGTTTTCATTAGCCAGTCTGGTGTCACGTGCCCATTTTTGCACTAGTCACCATGGCCTGTCTCTCATAGGTCAGACCAGGGCATGTGTGCACCGCTAGAGCATGGGGTAGTCGGTCCACAGAGACCGATAGGTAGAGAGGGACAGTTTTTCAGGGAAAACCCAGAATGCTGTTACAAAAGGATGGGAAAAGGGGCACTGGATGGGCAATGATACCCAATGTCCACTAGATTTCCAATGTCCTTACGTAGTGGACCTCTGAATTTTTGTACCTAATACTCATGAACATTCTTCTGGTAATTGTAGCTGATTAACCTCTGTTAAGTCCCCTGCCCTACTGTGGCCCCTGAGCTTCCTCCCAGTTCAGAAGTGGAACATATGGTTTAGGCTTGGGCCACTGGTGTCATATTCCCCTGATCCCAGTGAATGGTCCAAGGATAGTTACCTGGCCCAGAAAGAGCCAAATAAATCAAATCAGACTTAAGCTAAAACTTGAGTGAAACAGATTATTTTTTTCAAAATTAACTTGATATCATGAAAATTTCCAACATACACAAAAATAGAGCTAACAGAGAGAGAACCCTCATATACTCACCGTCCAGCTTCAGCAGTTATCGGCTCATGGACAATCTAGTTTCATTATAGCATCACCCACAGTGGATTATTTTGGAGCAAATTCCCAACATCGTATTGTTCCATCTATATATTTTTCAGTATGTGTCTCTAAAGATAAGAGCTCTTGGAGGAAAAGACTTGGTATTTCCCATTAGAAGGGAGTCTAAAAAGGTGTAGTCTGAAAAGTTGCTGCTGCCATCTTGCTTTCCTCGGAGCCAGCAACTGGAGCCAGTTAGATGATGGCAGAGCAGCAAGAAGGAGAGAAACTAAGTAACTAAGTCCTGATGAAAAAATAGGCCCTGAATTCAGCTGTACATAAAGTAAACTTTACCACAGTTTTTTTCCCCAGTTAGCTGAGCCAGAATATCCATTTTAGCCATATCGTTGGTGCCCTGTTTATATCCCCTTGGCCCACCCCAAGTGTCACTTGAAGCTTAGGGAGACAGTTCCAAACACAATGATGGCTTCTCACCGTGAGCATGGGTAGCTCTCTGCCTAAGAATTATCTGTGGCCATAAGATTGTGCCTGGTTTCTGCATACAGCAGACCAGAAGCGGCACAAAATAAATGCCCCCAGAGCCACCCTCAATCACAAGGGACAGAATTGGTGTATAAATATCCCAGCTTCCTTGCAGCTCAGTGAGACAGCAATGAGGCGTGCACTGCACCTAGTGTCAGAAGGCCCCTTGTGGGATTGAGTCACAGTTGTCCCCAGCAGTAACCCTACCAGGAATGTACCTGTGATTGGCTTCTTTCCCTTCCCTGTCTTACGTTTCTACTCCCTAACCATGCTTCCTCCCAGCTGAATCTTGTGCCCCCAATTTCTTGTCTCAGGGTTGCTCCAGAGAAAACCTAACTGGAGACATTCTCTTTAACCCCAGTCATTCTCAAAGAAAAAAATCCTAATTATGCTCTATATTTTCTGCCCACAATATGCCAATGTTTGTTTAGAACAAGAAATAATAGACACTTCTGGGAAAATTGTGTTCCTCCCTTCCCAAATACCCCAATATTCACACTAAATATGTTTTAGGCTGAGGATCCAGTTGCAGAACCCAGTCAGGTCTCAGAAATACCTGGTATGCAGTGAATTTCACCTACAGCATAATAAAATACAGGCGCTGTGGACTTGGGCACAACTGTCAGACAGTAAGTAATACAGATACCCCA
>NW_011888821.1:3421404-3427267 GCF_000151845.1 Pteropus vampyrus | reverse complement strand
CCAATTTCTTGTCTCAGGGTTGCTCCAGAGAAAACCTAACTGGAGACATTCTCTTTAACCCCAGTCATTCTCAAAGAAAAAAATCCTAATTATGCTCTATATTTTCTGCCCACAATATGCCAATGTTTGTTTAGAACAAGAAATAATAGACACTTCTGGGAAAATTGTGTTCCTCCCTTCCCAAATACCCCAATATTCACACTAAATATGTTTTAGGCTGAGGATCCAGTTGCAGAACCCAGTCAGGTCTCAGAAATACCTGGTATGCAGTGAATTTCACCTACAGCATAATAAAATACAGGCGCTGTGGACTTGGGCACAACTGTCAGACAGTAAGTAATACAGATACCCCAGTAGCCTTGCTGGATGGTTTACAGGGTGATTTACAGGGGAGCCAGCCCCTGGGTATGCACATGGAAGAGTATTCTGCTTCTCCTCCTTAAGACGAATTTCTGACATTTAAGATAAGGGAGTGGGGGTACAATAAGGAGAGCTACTGTGGGACCATTTTTAAGTGTCTTTTCTACTTTTGACAAATGAAATCACATATGCAGACAAATACTAAGTTGGTGATGAAACAAGAAGCTTCAGCAAAGGGCCCCAGTCATGTTTCACTGATCTGGAGACCAGTTACCCAGCATCCTGAACCCTTAAGGAAATCACAAAGTAAGCTGAGAAAAGAATTTTAGGTCATGTAAACAACAGTCTCAAAGTCTACGTACTTTACCCAGAAGAGAATCCTCTTAGACTCTCCCTTGGAGCTAGGTTACTCTTACTTTACACACAATTCCAACACAAGATCGAAAGCACCACGTTAAGCAGGAAGGGAACTCCTGTGACAGACTCGAAACATTAAAGGAACCAGGTAAGAATTGTAAATGAGTGAGAAGAGGCCAGTGAACCGATGAGTGCTACACGGGAATGTAGGTCCAGTGTTGTCGGTTCTTCCAAGTTTTCAGGAAAAATTGGAAATCGGGATATTTAAGGGAAATAAATATCCTCACTTTTTATGTCAAAAAATATTTAAACAAAAAGTTTTCAAAACAATGTAGAGATCTGATGCATTGGAGGCCTGACTTTGCCCCATCAACTGAGACTGGATTCTCCATTTTGCCTCCTCGAATCTGAGTTTTATTTGGGAATACTTGTTGGAGAAATCAACGGGTGCATAATCGTTTGCAGAAGTCACTCTTACTTTGGTTGAGTGGGCAGTGTTCTCAGCTCGCCAAAACAAGCCAGCTGTGCACATCCTCTGATCGATGCGGCTGGTGCCCAGAGACTTCTGGGAACACAGAAGATGCAGCTCCCTCTTTCCTCTCATGTGTTTACACAATCAGCTTTCAAAGGTTAAGCTTCCTCTGTGGGCGACTGGCTTGCACATTCTCTCTCTGCTTTTTTGATTTGTTTCATTTCATCCAGGCCGGAACCTCTGAGTCTGGAGTTCTCCTGGCTTTGCACACCCATACCTTGTTAAAAAAAAAATAACCCCTTCAACTCTCTCTCAGGTGTCCAACCAGGTCCCCCTATGGGGCTTTCTCAAGAGTTTATTTCAGCACCAGCATTGCAGAGCACAGTGACATTAAGTCAGTCCTGTTGTGTGGTTTTACGAAGAATTGAACCAATTCTCCTTCTCAAGATGCTCTTCAGGGCTCTACTTCTCAAGATCATGAGCTGGTCTTTTAAAAAAAATTTCAAATAATATTTATTGTATTTATTTTATTTTTATCTGATCCCGAGTATTATGTACCCATCATTTTTGTAAATACAGAATAAAATTAAAATAATGAATAATCCTGCCGTACATATTTAAACACGAATAGCCTTTTTCCTTCTATTACCTCTATATATGTGTTCATTGGTATGTATATATATATGTGTGTTTTAGTCCACTGAGGATGTTCACAGAAATACCATAAACTGAGTTGTTTATAAATAATAAACATTTAATTACCACAATTTGGGAGCCTGAGAAGTTCAAGGTCATGTGCTGGTAGATTTAGGGTCTGGTGAACACATGCCTCCTCATCGATAGCCATGGTCTTTTTATTGTATTCTCACATGGCAGAAGGAGCCAGGGAGCTCTCTTGGTCTATGCTTATAAGGGCACTAACCTTATTTCTGGGGATTCTCCCCACAAGACCTAATCACCTCCCAAAGGCCTCACCATCACCTTGGAGGTAGGATTTCAACATAGGAATTTTAGGGACACACAAACATTCAGTCCATAGGAGCAGGTATGTATGTATGTGTGTGTGTGTGTGTCACCTTTTTATATATTTTTAGATTTGATCCACTAAATATTTTGTGGGGGCAATTTTGCGTCTATGTTTGTGAGACATATTGGTCGTAATTTTCTTATGATGGCTTTGTTTGGCTTTGAAATCAAGGTAATACTAGCCCCATAAAATGAATTGAGAAGTGTTCCCCCCTTCTCTGGTGTATGAAATAATTTATGTAGCATGTTTATTTTTTTCCCCTTAAATATTTGATAGAATTCATCAGGAAAGACAGCTGGGGTTGTGGTTTTCTTTGTGGGAAGATTTTGAAATGTGGGTTCAGTTTCTTTCATTGATATAGAGCTATTCAAGTTTTCTATTTCTTGGGAGAATTTTGGTAATTTACACTTGCGATATCTTGATTTATAATAAGAAATATATATTTGGTCTTCGACTCCATTCCTGACACAGAGCTCCTAAAACCCTTGGAACTTTCTAAGTGTTGAGAGTGAGAAAGGTGTCTTTCTTATGTTAATGTACATCTTCCAGAAAGCATCTAAGAAGGGAGGCTGGTTGCTATTGGAACCAACTATTTGATTAGAGGGTTGAATCTTTCAGTTCCACCCGTCCCCGCCCCACCTCGTCGCCCCCCCTCCCCCTCCCCCCCGCCCCGGTCCAACCACCAGGGAGGGGAGAGGGACTGGAGGACAAATCAGTCACCAATAGCCAATGATTTAATTAATCATACCTATGTAATGAAGCCTTCTTAAAAACCTCAGAAGTAGTGTTTGAAGAGCTTCTGGGCTGGCGAACATGTAGAGGTGCTAGCAGAGTGGCGCATCTGGACAGGACATGGAAGCTCTGTGCCCTTTCCCCATGCCTTGCCTAGGAATCTCTACATCAGGCAGTGGATTTGTATCCTTTAATATCTGTTGTAGCACATTGGTCATCTAATAGGCAAAATGTTTCTCTGAGTTCTGTGAGTCACTCTAGCAAATTAATCAAACCTGAGGAAGAAGGAGGTTGGACAGGGGGGACAGATTTGTGAGACCGATCCCTTTTCCTGTGGAATCTGATGCTATCTCCAGGTAGATAATGTCAGAATTGAGGTGAATTCAGTTCATCTTGAATTGCTTGTTGGTATGGGAAAGCCACACCCCTCCAAAAAAAAAAACAAAAAAACCTCGAAATTGGTCTCAGAACACCAGAAGAGCATCTTTCAAGGAATTTATCCATTTCATCTAGGTTGTCAAAATATTCTAAGCTGTATATAATATTCCTTTACTATTCCTTTAATGTCTGAACGGTCTTAGTGATGCCCCCTGTTTTATTTCTGCTATTGTTTCCTCTCTTTTTTTCTTGACTAATTTGTCTGAGTTTACCAATTTTATTAATAAGTTTTCAAAGATCCATTTTTGGGTTTCATTTTTTTAAATTGTTTTCCAGTCAGTTCTGAGCCTAAATGTCTTCTCAGAAGGATGTTTCTATTCTATCTAAAGTAGGCTTCCCTTTCTCTTGCCCCATTTTCTATCTCAGCCCTATGTGTAATTATTTTTTAATTTGCTCTTTGTTTGTTTATGTGCTTTCTTTGCTGCTACAGAATATTCAGATATTAGTAAACAGTAATAAGTCCACTTAACATGTTAACGGGCCTTGTGAATTTCCAAGAAGGACACGTACATTTTCTAAATGTGTTGGACTAGCAGTATCTATAGTGGTTTAGACTGTAGGCTCTAGAGTGGACCAATCTGGTCTTGAATCCTGGTTTCACCATCCACTAGATGTGTGATCCTGGACAAGTTAGTTAAACTCACTGGGCTTCAGTGTTGCATATGTAAAATAGAGATAAAACGGTGCTTACCTCACAGGGTTGCGGAAGATATATGAACTAATATGTGTAAAGTGTTCAGCACAGTGCCTGTTACACAGTATGAGCTTAATAAGAAAAACAAGCTACCTGTTTTAAAAAAAAAGCTCTTTGAGAAGCATATGGCAGAATAAAGTTTTGTGGAGAACATTTTAGAAAACTGATTTATGTCACGGATGTTCATGATTATGACATAGACGGCATGGGATCATCTGAATCATTGCTGCTAAAAGCTTGCAACTGATGGAACCCAGCTGAGCACCCAGAGCATGCCAACTTGGTGTGGTTTGGGGATCTCAAGTGATTCCCATGACAAGCCACAGGTACTGTTATTCCCATCGTACAGAATGCTGATGCTAAGAAGAATTCCATGCTATAGCAAGAGTCACAAGTGCTGCGCATCACGAAGTCCTGAAAATGAGCCCGATGTTTGGAGATGAGGGCTGTGCAGTGTGGAGGCTAAGAGTTCCAGCTCTGTGATCCAGAGGCCTGGGGTTTGCGTTCTAGCTCTGCCACTTGCCAGCTAAGTGACCTTAGAGGCGATTACTCTCTGAGCCCCAGTTTTCTCTTCTTTAAAATGATTGGATACGAACCGTATTTAACCACAGAGTCATTGGAAGGACTGGACAAGACAGGCACGAAAAGGACCTGGCCCAGGAGCTAGCTGTCTCTTGCATATGGAGCGCGTCCTCAAACTATATTATTATCCCTAAGAACATCAGCTTTTCCTACCAGAAGGTAAACGTCGCCGTGGCAGGCACTTTGCGTGTTTGTTCACCTCTGCATCCCCACCACCTAGAACTGTGTGCTCAGATAGCAGACACTCAAAATTGCTTGTGAAGTGGATTCTTCTTATTTATTAAATCTGTACCTCTGACTTCAGTGTCCTGAAGCTCAGCAGGAAGACAGTAGCCTCAACAATCTAGCCTGTGGTTATCTCAGCCCTGGGTTTATATTTGTTTCAGATGAGCCGCTCATTTTCCTCTCAATAATCTTCTAGATTGCCAGGATCCCTGGGGAAGGAAGGATAGAACCTTCAGAGATCTTGTGAACTCCAAAAAAATAACAGTTCTCTTTCTCAAGAGCATGTCCACCTTCCTTCAGCCCCGGCTTGCAAATTCCAGACGTGGCACTTTGCAGTTTTGCTAACCTGGACTGGCAGGAGAACAGGTGTTTATTCAAAGGACTCGGTGATGTAAAGTTCAAATAGACTCGGCAGGATCTTGTAAGTATTTCTCACACACCTACCTGCCGTGAATTTAAATTTGGCTCATGGCGGTTTCCACTCCGGAGCTGGAGAACAGAGGTTGTATGTATAGTGCCCCTTGGGGGCTCCTGCTGTTGTTTATGCCCTGCCCTGCGGCCTCCTTTGGTCCACGTAGTCCCATCTTGCTTTTCTTCTCCATCTTCCTACACTAACATATCCAGTTACCTAGTGATGGAGCAACGGATAGAAACAGTGCCATAGACTTGTGCTGAGATCTCCCGGTCAGCTCTCAAATGCAGGAAGAACATCCCTCTGTGTGGTTAGGATTGAAGTATGCATGCTTGGTTCAATGTTCCTTCAGTAGAAAAGCCTAGTCCTCACCACTGGCTCTCACACACCACCCCCTCTCTAGCTTCACGATGACCCCTAGGGGTAGAGTTTCTGGATTCGAAGCCAGCTGCCTGAGTTCAAGTCTTCACACGTCCATTGGTGAACATTATGTCTTTAGTCCAATTCCCTTGTCTTAGTTTCTTTACCTAAAAATGGAGTTGACAGCAACATTTACCCTGGAGG
>NW_011888821.1:3396496-3421354 GCF_000151845.1 Pteropus vampyrus | reverse complement strand
CCGTGGCAGGCACTTTGCGTGTTTGTTCACCTCTGCATCCCCACCACCTAGAACTGTGTGCTCAGATAGCAGACACTCAAAATTGCTTGTGAAGTGGATTCTTCTTATTTATTAAATCTGTACCTCTGACTTCAGTGTCCTGAAGCTCAGCAGGAAGACAGTAGCCTCAACAATCTAGCCTGTGGTTATCTCAGCCCTGGGTTTATATTTGTTTCAGATGAGCCGCTCATTTTCCTCTCAATAATCTTCTAGATTGCCAGGATCCCTGGGGAAGGAAGGATAGAACCTTCAGAGATCTTGTGAACTCCAAAAGAATAACAGTTCTCTTTCTCAAGAGCATGTCCACCTTCCTTCAGCCCTGGCTTGCAAATTCCAGACGTGGCACTTTGCAGTTTTGCTAACCTGGACTGGCAGGAGAACAGGTGTTTATTCAAAGGACTCGGTGATATAAAGTTCAAATAGACTCGGCAGGATCTTGTAAGTATTTCTCACACACCTACCTGCCGTGAATTTAAATTTGGCTCATGGCGGTTTCCACTCCGGAGCTGGAGAACAGAGGTTGTATGTATAGTGCCCCTTGGGGGCTCCTGCTGTTGTTTATGCCCTGCCCTGCGGCCTCCTTTGGTCCACGTAGTCCCATCTTGCTTTTCTTCTCCATCTTCCTACACTAACATATCCAGTTACCTAGTGATGGAGCAACGGATAGAAACAGTGCCATAGACTTGTGCTGAGATCTCCCGGTCAGCTCTCAAATGCAGGAAGAACATCCCTCTGGGTGGTTAGGATTGAAGTATGCATGCTTGGTTCAATGTTCCTTCAGTAGAAAAGCCTAGTCCTCACCACTGGCTCTCACACACCACCCTCTCTAGCTTTACGATGACCCCTAGGGGTAGAGTTTCTGGATTCGAAGCCAGCTGCCTGAGTTCAAGTCTTCACACGTCCATTGGTGAACATTATGTCTTTAGTCCAATTCCCTTGTCTTAGTTTCTTTACCTAAAAATGGAGTTGACAGCAACATTTACCCTGGAGGTTTCTTACAAGGATGAAATAATACACGGGTTTACTTCTCATTACACAGCCCATCATTTCTACCTTCTCTCACTCCAATTACGAATCCTCCCATCTCCCACTCTGCTGGCTGCATTGCTGTTCACAAGAGTATTTTGAATTCCTTCCTCATTCTTCTTTCTCCAGAAGCGAGGAGCTGACTTCCCAACACTTCTCGCAATGCCATTTTACTTTTGTTAAAAAAATCACATTTCTTCCTGTGCCTTCACATTCGTTCATCTGACAGACATCACTGAATACCTTCTAGGTGTCAGGCTGCTTCCAGGCACCAGGAATTCAGAGACAAACTACATGCTCCCCACCCTCGGGGGACTTAGAATCAGCCACAGAGCAGGATGTTATAAACAGTCTCGTGTGCGATGGTGCAGTCAGCGAGGTTGTGTTAAGGTGGTAGTATTTGGGAGCTTTTTCTTATTTTTAAATTAAAGAAAAATTATAATAGAAATTTTAAAAAATTAAACCTCCCCTCCCCCCACCCCGAACACCTCTTTTACTAATTTCTTTCCCTAGAATGTTCATCCTGGGTATTTCAGATGCAGATATATGCATGCCTCATTTTTTCCATGCTTTCTAGAGTGCTTGGGAGTGCAAGTCTTTTTTTTTTAAATACATAATTCCATATATGAGATGACTACAAAAAATTTTAATATAACGACTAGCGAGATATAGATATTTTATATTGGCTGCCAAACACTCTATCATATGGCTTGTTTCATATGCATGTAATGCTCCCCCTCCAAAAAAAATTGTGATTTTTAAATGTGGTTTCCTTATGTTTGTATATTTTTAATATCTCTATTAACGTTGGGTCAGCTGGTCCCACCCAGATGACACCTTCACAGCTAAAAGCTCTCCTGGCTCTGACGTGACCCTTAGACTTCCTCTCTCGTTTTTCCATGTCTGCAGAAAGACACAGTACAAAGTGTAAACTTTGGAGGCTTTTGGCAGCTTCACCATAGCACAAGGCTTTTCCTCTCCCGGGGACTGGCTTCAAGCTATAATAGTCGTGGTCAGCTTTGCTGGGGAAAGGTACTTAGTCCTTATTTCAGAGCCTCCGCTTTTGGTGAACTCTTTCTCCAGGATTCTATCAATGGAAAAGGTTCGGGAGGAACCATGGCTCCTTTGGGACCATGGCCACAGGCACCAGACTCAGAGTGGCACTGCCTTAATCTTGGCAGAGATGACCGAAGACTTTTTTTGGCAACTAATTACAAGTTGACTTCAAGCTTCTTTTATTTTATGCCTTCTCTGTGCTCCCGTGAATGTACCTCTGCTATAGCGTTGGTCACATCGTGTTATCTTTTTATTTTATTTTATTTTATTTTGTTTTGGCTTTCCCACCAATCTTCCTTGTAGACTCTGAGCTCATGAAGGGTGTGGAAATCTGACCCATTTCTCTTTGTGTTCCTGGCACCTGCCAACGCACCTGCACACATTGTGGGGTATAAAATGTTGATTTGATATGAAGTGAGAGATCATTTTATTGATTTCAAGGCTGGGTATCTATTTATAGGTATTCCTTGAACTTTTCCTCTAGGGAATCAGGACTCATTGTAGAAACTTGGCATTGTCATGTGGGTAACTCAAAGAATCCAGTAATTGGGGAAAGAAATATATATGTGCTATCATTTCTTCCTAGAACTTGGTAAAACCATGCTCATGCAAGCTCCCCAAAATAAAAGAATGCATTTAATCAAATGGAAAGACAGTAGCAGAAGAGAATTAATTAACTTACATATTTAATATTTAATTGCTTCATGAATCATTTATTCTAGTAATATTTATTGGATTCCTATGATAGTCAGGGCCCTCCGTTACTGTCTGGAGATACAAAGTTGAAAAGACTTTGTCCTCATTCTCATGCAACTGTCCCATCAGAAGCATTCATTTAACAAATATTTATTGAACGTCTCTCAGTGTTTGAAGTAGTAGGGATGTATCACCGAACAAAACAGACAAAAAATATTGACTCTCCTCCACAATGGGAATATGGAATGATAAAGACATGAACAATACTGTCATGCCTGGCTCTTGGCAAAAGAACAAAACAAAAGATAAATCCTACAACAAAGCTCTAGACAAACATTGTATTGTAGGTTCTCTTCTCACTTGCCCTTTCTTCTATTTCTCTTCTTACCCATCTCCCACTCTCGTTTTGGAGGTTGGGAGAGGACGGGAAAAGACATTTTCTTTAGGAGCTATGAAAAATGAACATCATATTTGGTGAGATTCCTTTGGGAGCCTAAGGTTGAAATAGAAAGAGTTCATACCATGTCTGAATCACTAATCAAGGTTGTGTCTCTCTATATAAACTGGTTAAAAGGAAGAGTTTGAACTCAACTTTCTTACATTAGTTTTTATGCTCTAGCAGAACCATTTTTGATGGAATTTAATCACACTTTTTTTTTTTTACTGTGTATATCTGCCATATCTATTTTTTCTAACTCCACATTCCCATTCATCCTTTTACTGATCACCTATTTTATACAGTGCAAGGTGTTAGCCATGAGTGATGTATAGGAATGCAAGGCAGATACAGTCTCAGGATTTATAGAACTCACAGTCTCATTGGAGAGAAACATCAAATAATGAACAATGCAGCACATTATTTGTTGTAATTGCCATAATTACAATGACTAGGAATGACAGGTTGTTGTGAGAGGGGACCTCGGGGTGGGGGGTGGTGCTCAAGAAGGGTTCTCTGAGGACTTAACTGGGTAAAGATATGGGTTGGAGGAGAAAGTGGCAGCAGAGCAGAGCATTGCAGCAAATGCAAAGACCCTGTGGTTGGTAGGACCTTTCATGATCAGGGAGTGGGAGCAGAGAAATGGAATGATGCTGGTGGTGTCAGAAAAGGCTCGGCTGCTTCAGGGAGATCCATCAGGGGTTTTATTTAGGCAGGAAACAGACATGATCAGATTTTTGTTTTTTTAAAAGACCCTTATGCCCGCTGGGTGGGGAATGAATTAAAGGAGGCAAAAGAGGAAGCAGGAAGAAAGGCTAGGATGTTATTGAACTTGTCCAGGTGAGGGTTTACAAGGAGTTGGGCCAGAGAGAAAAAAGAGAAGTAGATGGACGGATATGAGTAGTAAAGGAGGTAGAGTGACTGGATGTATGCTGCGAGGGAAAGGAAGGAGGCAAGAATCTCAGAGTTTTAGCTTGGGCATCTGGGAGGATGGTGGTGCAGATACTGAAGGGGGATTTAGATTCAAGAGGAGCAAGTGATGAGTTTTTTTTTCAACATGGTGGGTTAGAGGATGCTACAGGTCATCCTGATGGAAATGTCAGCAATCTAAGAGTAAGGATTGAGTTTATTTACCATTACATGGCCAGCCCTTCTCTTAGGCTACACTTTTAGAACCAGCACAGACCTGTGAAATGAATGAACAAGTAAATGAATGAATGAATGAATGAATGAACTTACTAATTTCTTCAAACTGGTTTATATTAAGAGAATTGTAGTTTGCATTTTGCTTGGTCCCAGGGGAAAATAAATTCCTTTGCTTTTGCCCAATATAGTTTTCAAAACTCCTTTACAAATATTTTTATCTTTGGCTATGCTCATTTCTAGGTTTCATATTTCAAGAAGGACATTGATGAATTGGGCTCGCTAAGAGGAAAATGACTAGGGGAGAGGTATAGGCTTCTTGAAACAGTTCCCTAAGAACATCAATGGAAGAATACTTATGTGTGTTTCTGAGAGCAGAGAAAGGTTGGAAAGAGAGGGAATTTAGTAGACTGCTGTACTATATGATTATTTGAAGAGCTTCCATGTCCAACGTGGAGCAGACATATTCTATGTTGCTCTAGAATCTAAAGGAAGAGTGGAGCTCAGAGGAGACAGACTCTGGCTCTAAGAAATATAAGGAAGAGCAATGGGTAGAGCGTTTAACTTTAGAGTTGTCATTGGAGGGTCATTAGGCAGAATAAACAAATGTCAAGAGACTGCAACAGGAATTCTTGCACTGAACTTGACTTGGAAATGTATGAACTCTCTTGTCCTTCAGCTTCTGTGAGGTTATTAGGACTTCTGGCAATAGTCCCATCATATAGGTAGGTATTGCTTCAGCTGCTGAAACTAGTATTTCTTTGTACCCCGCCCCCAAAAGTTCTAGAACTATGTCCGTAGAATTTCAAGAAGGAATACTCTGGAGGTTAGTTAATACCCTTGACTGTTAGATTGTGTGTGCTTGTGATTCTCTTTGTATCTATTCTGGTCTCACTAAAGATGGCCGAAATGATTGATCACTGCCCTTCAGAGACTCATATATTTTCTGCTCTGCAGAATGTCTGCAAACTGCATCCTGACTTATGCAAGGAGAGCCTTCTCTCATCCCCGAGTGTGTTTTTTCTTTCAGCAGTGGTGATTCAGAGGCTGTGATATATTATCTTACCTGGTTAAGGTTTCAGTTTTGTTATTACTAGATGTACATCTTTGGATACATTTACTGCATCCTCCCATCTTCAGTTTCTTCATCCTTAAAAAAAAATGTAGCTGTTGCTGCTGATGGTATCTACTTTCTCAGAGTTGAGAGTGGGTCTCCCATGAAAGAACTTAAGAGAAATGCTACATAGCATCTCCTCTAATTATCTCTATGCTTCTTGATAACAAGGATCATTCATTCTTTTCTTTCAGTGTCTAGTACAGGGCGTGGCTCAGAGTAGATTATAAATGCTTGTCAGTGATACAGCAACTGAAGCATCCATTGTATGTCTGTGGGTGTGTGAATATCTCAGAGAATGAGCGACCCAGGGAAAGAGTAATCTAAGAAAATGAAGGGAGGATGATATATGTAGTCTTGGATTCTGGAAAGACCTGAGTTCGAATCCTAGCTCTGCCATTTACTAGCTCTGTGCCTCAAACAAGTTACTTAACCTCTCTGAACCTTTGTGTCCTCGTTGGAAAAAACGAGTGATAATATCACCGATGTCAGTGAATTCCTGTGAGGACTGGATGAGTATATAATTATATGAAAATACCTCACCCAATCCCAAAAACATACTGGTTGCTCCATAAATACCAGTTGCTATTGTTATCCTCTTTAAGAGTACCATCAAGCTGTCAGTTTTGCTTGTCACCTTGGCCTCCATGAAGGTGCTTGATTATCCTAGAGATTGAGACTAAACTTTGAGTGGATTCTCCCAAACCAACTAAACTAACCCCCAAACTATAGCAACAACAGTTCTCTCTTAGAATTGGGCTAATCACTCCAACAAACGATTTGAAAGTTTTGTTAGGGATGGAGTATTTTATGTATATTTTTTCTTTTTTCCATTGGATTTCTTTTATCCTGAAGCCTATGCTGATTTTTAAGACAGAGATAGGTAAAGTTGACTGACATCCCTGGTTTTCCTTGCTGGAAGATTAGGCTCTTGTCCTAGGTTTATAATTAGTATCCAGAATAATGAATAGAGAGGTATTGACCAGAAAGAGAGAACTGGCTAGATCACAGCCTTAAATGACCCCTGGGATTCCAGGCAAAAGCAGGGAGCAATCTTTCTTGGAGTCCCAACATCTGCTATTACTCAGAAAGCTTCTTGCTAATTTGAGCCAATTTAATTAATTAGACCATTCTCTTTTATAACTCTTGGAGTTTTTAATCCTTTGAGACACACAGACAGCTCTGAGTTACTTATCTTTTAGATGCTTCTTCATGTTGTAGCTTTTAGTTTCTCTTCTCCCCAAGGTATGCCCATCGGATCCTCCAGGAAGCGGAGGCTGGGTCCGAGACAGGAATGCAAAGGTTTATTATGAGGGGGAAGAGCGAGTGTAAATGCCAGAGCAGAAAAATGAGATGAGGAAGGAAGGAAGGCAGCAAGATCAGGCAAGGGAGAGTCTCAGACCAAGATGCAGATCTGACAAAGTCTCTTTATGCCAACCCAGCATAAAGCTCCGGAGCAGAGACTGCCAGGTAGAGGAATCCCACACTGGCTGGGCAGAAATGGCCAGGTCCTGGTGCCCCCACCATTTTATCACTGTCTGGGGACTGCAGGAAAGAGCATGGCCTCAATTCCAGAGCTGAAACGGATCCTGAAGACACTGTAATTGGAGGCTGCCAGTGAGCTGTGCTCCTAGTGACTGAGCGACGTGTTCTTTCTTGAAGGCAGATCCAAGTGGTACCTCTGTAGAAGCATGTCTGTGATGGATAAACTCAAATGTTTAGGGAGCCTGGCCGAGTGCTATCATCTGGGCCATTCAGGTCAGTCTCCTCCACAAATATTTATTTACACTTTCTAGATTCTAGTCATCCTGGTGGGCAGCCTCGTTTGAGATACAGTGAATCCAGCAGGGACTGGGTCTTCAAAGAACATAAAGCCTCACAGATAAAATGAGAAGTGTGGACAAGCAACCATTTTTAGAGGTATAAATGGGCAAGGGTCTTATGGGAGGTGCAGAGAAGATTATCTTAACAATGGTTATCACTTACTGAATCTTCATAGGGGACCAGGTGCTTTACATATCATGTCATTTCATTAGGAGCTATGAGCATTATTATCCCATTTTACAGATGAGGAAGTGGAGGTTCAGGAAGAAGTAACTTGTCCAACATTGCACAACCAGCCAGAAATACTTCTCTCCACCTCTACCATCACGCTGTGCTCAACACTCAGCATCTGTTGCCAGGGCAACTGCAGGTCCTCAGACTGCTCTCCCAATCCATCCTCCCCACTGAAGCCAGTGGCAACCTTCTAGATGCAAACCCAATCACGTTTCTCCCCTGCGTACACCCCTTTGAGGCTTCCTTTGCTGTGGCGATTGCAATAAAAATTATCTCTATGGTCCTCAAGGTACTGCCTGGCTGACCTCAGCCACTTCCTCAGTTGCATCCCTCACCTGCCCCCTTGCTCTCCGCACGAGTCATATTGGCCTTCTTGCAGTCTCCTCAGGTCCCCCTGCTCCTTTCTGTCACAGGCTCTTTGCACCTGCTGTCCCTTCCACCATCATTCTTTGACTAGTCAATTCTTTTCATGTGCTTAAATAGCACTTGCTACAACTTACGATGTTCTATCTACTTTTGTGATTATTTGTCTCCCTCCCATCTCCCTGCACTCTAGGCTCCATAAGGGTAGAGAATTATTCATTTGTCTTCACCTTTGTATTTCCAGCACCTAGCATAGTGTCTCGCCCACAGCAGATGCTCAAGAACTGTGTTGAAAGGGCCGCTCTTGCAGTGCCAGTGTTTGAATTCAGAATGTCCCCACTTCATACATGGGAAAGCAGAGTTCCATCTAACCGGTAGTGAGGGAGGGTCCTGTGGCATTCTGGAGGAAGTCATGTCGGAATCCAGCCTTGGAAGCAAGTTAAGTCTATTCTCTTTTAGACCCAGTAAATAAGCCAACAAATCAGAACCTTAAAGAGAGCAGGACTGGGTAACAGTATGAACAGATCTGTTCTGACCCTTCCCACTCTTGGAAGAAAGCAGCTCCAGAAGCATCAGCCTTGTGAGAGAGCACCTGCTTCTCCATTTTCTTTGAGCCAGGAGAGCACTGGTTTGCTGAGGAGGTGGCACGAGGAGGGAGGCAGGATCCATCCCATTTCCTTTTCCTAATTATTTGTTTCCCCCCCGCGCTAGATCTAGGCACTCCAAGACAGGGCCCTGAATTTGGAGCTCTGCTGATTTGCATTTAATTACGAGAATCTTTCTCCCTTTTAAAATAGTAATGTGGCTTGCAGCATTAAAAGAAGTTCCTATTGGAATGAAAACACTAAAAGCTTTAGAGTAAGTGTCTTTTATACTGACCGTGTGGAGTCATCTCAAAATAGGTAGTTGCTGTTCATAATGGTTTTTGCAATTACCCATAATGAGGCCCTTTCTAAGTCTTTAAGGTCAAGGAAGAAATCTCTGGTTAGATGCATAAGAATGGAGAATTTTAGAAACGTCTTTACTTTGATCAAAATTCCTGTAGATGGGGGAGTTTAAGAAAAAATGCAGCAGGACTCCGTGCGGTTTAAGTGTCTGACCGCATTTATGCTGCTGCCCAGCTCTGGTTCTTGTAGAATCCAGGATCTTCCCACAGTGGCAAACTTGGCCAGGATCTTTTTCTAGCTGGAGTTTCAGGAAGGTGTCAGGGACCAGAAGAAGAAAAGGCAAAAGCAGGTTCTACTGGTCCCTTTATTAGAACGAGTGTTCCGGTCTGGCTGAAGGCTCCTTCTCTGAATCCTCATAGCTTAGGTCATGGGGTGGGCGGAGCGGGGGTTGGGGGGAGGAGGGGGGATACCTCCCCAAGACGCAGAGATGATATTTGTGGTGTGAAAATTTCACAGGGAAGAGGCCCGGGTCCTCCTCCTTTCAGATTTACAGCTTCAAACATCTCTACGATTGTTTGTTTAATGTGTGCTTTAAATCACTTGCTTTTAAATTTAAGAACACTTATTTTTAAAAAGCAGCTTGGCATCAGAGCCATAAATGGGAAACCAGTATCACTTCCCACAAATAGAAAGAAAGTGCAAAAATAAATACAACGAAGACCCAACAGCACTTCTCATTTCTAGCTGGAGACTGCTGCCTGCCTCAGGCTCTGAGCCCGAGGCCTGCTCTCTCTTAAAAAGGGAGATTAGCAAGTGTCGTAGGGTGTTTAGGACTTTTTTCCCTGACATTTTCAGAAGGGTTGAAACAGACTTGAAAGGGAGCAACTTTCTCACCTTGTGATTTGATGTTATTTAATTCTGTGTCCTTGTACTACCTAAAAATCAACACGGTTAACACCGGTAGAACAGCCTCATGCTCGGGGAAGGGATTCTGCCTTTTCCAGTTGATACCCTTGAATTGGTTAATTCTGTAGATTGATTCTTTGTCTCCTGGGCAGGCTCAGGGGGCCTGACATGAGAATGATGTAGAAGACTGGGCACGTGCAAGGAGTTAGTGGTGGTTGTAGCATGGCCGTACATGGGGTGGCGACCAGCAGGGGAAGTAAAAGGGATGGGGCATCTGACATGGGGAGGAGGGTACCTGGCATGGGTTGGAAGAGTAGAGGTGAAATCCACTATTGCACTGTTGACCTCAGACTTTGCCTGTTGGTGAAAATTTGGGAAAGGTAATCCAGGACTTGAGGTCTACCCTAATTTAAAATGTTTCTCAGTTCCTTTATCTCCTTTCATTGGATCTAGACCTTTGTTATTCAAAGTGTTGTCTGCAGACCCACAGCACCATGTAACCTGGGAGTTTGTGAGAGATGTAGAATCTGGGAGGCCCCCACCCTAGAGCCCCTGAATACTAATCTGTATTTTAACACTATTGATAGGTGATATGTATGCATATTAAAGTTGAGATTGCACACCCATGATCATGGCAGCATTATTCACAATAGCCGAGAGGTGGAAGCAACCCAAATATCCATCACAGGTGAATGATAAACACAATATATGGTATATATAGACGATGGAATATTATCCAGCCTTGAAAAAGGAAAGAAACCCTGTCACGTTCTTCAACATGGATATACTTTAAGGACATTATGCTAGGTGAAATAACCCAGTCACAAAAATGCAAATACTGTATGATTCCACTTACATGAATTATCTAAAGTTATCAACTTCATAGAAACAGAAAGTAGAACGGTGGTTGCCAGGGGCTGCACGGTGTGTGGATAGGGAGCTGTTGTTTGATGGGGATAGAGTTTCCGTTTTGCAAGATGAAAATGGAGATTCATTGCACAATAGTGTCAGTATACTTAACCTACTGAGTTGTACATTTAAAAATGGTTATAATAGTAAATTTTATGTTATGTGTTCTTGTCCACAATTAAAAATAAATTTCAAAGGAAAAGAGGAATGCTTCCAGTCCCCTTAAAATAATCGAGAAACAGTGCAGACTGTGGTTCTCAAACTTCAGTGGGCATAATGGCCCACTTGAAGGCTTGTTCAAGCACAGGTTGCTCCTCCCTGTAGAGTGGTTCATTAGGTGTGGGCGGGGCCCAAGGATTTCCATTTCTATCAAGCTCCCAGGTGATGCTGCTGCTGCTTGGGAACTGTATTGTGAGCCATACTGCATTAGAGCATTGACCTTGCTGAACTTAATAATTCTCTAAGACCTGTAGGAGTTTTTCAACCCAGGAAACACCTTAGAATTGCCTGAGGAACTTAAACAACAAAAATAAAAACAAATACATGGGTGCCTGGGCCCCATACCCCACACCCCACACCCCACACCCAGTAAATCGGATTTCATTAATCTGGGATGGGACTTGAACCCATATATTTTTAAAAACTGTATATTTTGATATAAGTAAAGTTTACAGAGAAGTCGAAGGAACAGTAGAAAGAACTGCTATATACCCTTTACCCGGATTCACCAACTGTTTACATTTTGCCCTATTTCCTTTACGTGTTTTTGGCAGGAATATCACTTCAGTGATATGATATCTTTCTCACTGCATCACATGAGGAGGCACATGGTGTCACTTGGTCCTGATATTGGTGATGTTCATCTTGATTACTTGGTTAAGGTAGTGTTTACAGTCTCTATGTAAAGTTACTATTTCCCTCTTTGGAACTCATAAGTAATTTGTAGGGCGATACATCAAGACTGTAAATATGCTGTTCCTCATGCGTTTTTGCTCACTGGTGTTAGCATTCATTGATGTTTGCTAACTCCATTGTATCTTGTCTTCATTAGTTGGTGTTCTGCTCTAAGGAAGAGTGTTTCCTTCCCCTTTATTTATTCTTATCAGTAGGGACTCGTGACTTAATTTTTTCAATGGGCTACAATCCACTACTGTGATTATTTGTTTGTATGCTTAAATTGTTCTAGATTTGGCCAAGCAGCACCTCTTCAAACTGGCTCTTGTGTTCTTTGGACATGTTCCTATCTTAGTTTGAGCTGCCATAAGGAAACACTGTAGATTGGGTGGCTTAAACCACAGAAATTAATTTCTTAACCGATCTAGAGACTGGAAGTCTGAGACCGGGGTGCCAGCATGGTTGGGTTCTGGTGACAGCTTTCCTCCTGGCTTGCAGATGGCTGCTTTCTCACCATGTGCTTCCATGGCTTTTCCTCGGCATTTGCTCACTAGGTGACACACCAGTTCTCCCCGCTGGGCCATATTTCTCATTCATAAAAGGAGAGAAATCAAACTACATGAGCTCTCTGGTGATGTCTATGTCAGAGGTCCCCAGGACCATCCCCTCCCTGGAGTCTTGGGCCCTGCAAGCAAAAGCTACATTGTAGTAGAGTATACTGGCTAACTGTTGCTGCATACTAAACCACCCTTATGGTTGACAACAATAATTACCTATTATCACTTGCACAGCTGTGGGTTGGCAGGAGTCAGCTGATCTTGGCTGGGCAAGCTCCTTAATGCTTCAAGCGATGAGTATGGCTGGGCTTAGCTCCGCCATTAGCTTTGGGCTCAGGGCTGCACTGGTGTGTTTGTGCTGTGACTTAGGCTGAGAAGGCAACGACTGTCTCGAGAAATTCCTCTTGTGGTAATTAGGCTTCAAAGAAGCAGAAACATGCAAGTTCTCTTAAGGCCTGTTCTCAGAATTGGCACACTGTCACTTCTGCCTCACTCTATTGGTCAAACCAAGTCACATGACCAAACCCAAAGGCTAGATGAAGGGAAATATACTTTGCTTCCTCCTTTAATAAAAGGGACCACAGAATCACATGACAGGGGATACTATAAGGAGTAAAGAATTAGGCTGAGAATTCAGTTTACCAGAAAATGCTGCCCCCCAACTACAGCCCCCATCAGGGACTATAGGTCTTAGACAGGAAGCCAGTTGATGCCTTCTGATTTAATATGGTCACTTGAATTCAGGTGCTAGTGCCATGTGGCAAATAGGAGAGTGACACTGAATTTTAGCTGTGTGCTTTAAGAAGCTGTGGATGCCTGGCTCCTCCCACAAGTCAGGGTTGAACTCTGTGGTCCAGTAGATAGGAAGGCCTGATGAGAAACAGGACACGCACTGGTGACATGCCTCTGATAGCTGAGATCTTCTGACAGAGGGGCAATTCTTTTCAAGACCAGGCAAGAAAAAGAGAGTACAGTTTCCATTGGGACCTGCAGGCTGCGGGAACAACTGTACCCCGCCCCCAGCCGTTATGATGCACACACCCGGCCTGCAATGGAGAGAAACTGTAACTCCGAGCTCCACTTGCGTTTCTTCCTCTCTGGGTCTCAGCAGGGTGAGAGATTACTTATATGGCATTGAAGATTACTTATGTTTTTCTCAGTCCTTGTGATTTACTGAGAACAAGAAGTTGAGGGCCTAAGAGAAGTGACTTTAGAGTTATCCTCCTGATTTGAATTGTAGCTCCATTATACTAACTTGCTATGTGATCTTGGGTATATCACTTAACCTCTCTGTGTTCTAGTTTCCTCATCTATAAAAGAGGAATAAAATAGAACTGACCTCAGAGAGTTGTTATGAGCATTAAGTTAGTTAATATATCTCAAGTGCTTGGAACAGTACCTGGCACATAGTAAGAAATTACTAAGAGTCATTATTACTAAAGGCCAAATCATTGAGAGGAAAAAAAAAAGCCCATTTCTAGTCTCTCTTTGGAACTGAGAAGTTATTTTATCGGACAAAGGTGGGTTCTGTCTGTTCTGACATTCTAGAGAAGATGGATCGTATCAAGCTCTTGAAGACACAGCTGTCTTCATGCACTGCCTCCTTATCTTCCTGGAGGCACAGGAGGTGCCGCTGTCCCCCTGTAGTCTGACTAACTGCTTAGGCAGGAAGATCTCACAGGTCATTGCCTTTCTGCTGAAATGCTAGTTTATTATTCAACATAAGGGCTGGTTTTTCCCGGACTGTAACAAGGCTCCCTTTCTAGAACCGAAGAGATTAAAAATATGTGCATGCAACTATTATGCTGCTCACGTCACTTTATAAATTCTTCCTGAATCTTGTTTGGGTAGGATCATTCAGAGAGAAAGAGGTCAGACCCTGTCAAACCTCAAAGACACCTCCTCTGACTCCTCCGAGTAAACTCTTTTACCCCTTATTGAAAGGACTAGGATGGTAGAACAGCAAACCACGTAGATGACTAGACTGTCGGGTGGGCTAGTGGGGCTTAGTTACTTTCTCTATTTTTACAGCTTTATTGAGATATAATTTACAATTCATAACATTCACTCATTGTAAATTCAATGATGATTTTTTCATAAATTTACAGATTTTTGCAACTATCGCAAGACAGTTTTAGAACATTTTTATCACCACTGCAACATTCCGTCAAGCCTGTTTTTGTTTGTCATTGTCTCCATGCCCAGCCCAGGCGACCACGGATCTGCTTTCTCTCTCTACAGATTTGCCTTTTCTGGACATTTCACCTAAGTGGAGTCATACAATATGTAACCTCTTGAGTCTGACTTCTTTTACTTAACATAATGTTTATGAGGTTAACCCATATTGTAGCATGTATCTACAGTGGTTTGTACCTTTCTTTTGCCAAATAATATTCCATCATATGAATATAGAACATTTTGTTTCTCCATTCACTAACATATGGGCATTTGGGTTCTTCCACTTTTTGTCTGTTATCAGTAATAACCCAATGAACATTCATGTACAAGCATTTATGTGAATTTATGTTTTAATTCCTCTATTTAATTCAATACTTAAGTGTTGAAACTGCCAAATTATTTTCGAAAGTGACTGTACCAATTCACATTCCCAGTAGCAATGTGTGAGCATTCACTTTTTCTATATCTTTGCCAATATTTTTCTTTGTTAAACCTTTCCGATGAGTACGTAAGTGGTATTTCGTTGTGATTTTAATTTTCGTTTCTCTAATGACTGATAATGGTGAGCACCTTATGTACTTATTAACCATTTGTAGGTTATCTCTGGTGAAATATCTATTAAGTCTTTTAGTGGTTCGTTTTCTTATTATAGAGTTGTAAGAGTTCTTTGTGTAGTTTTGGTACAAGTCCTTTATCATATATATGATTTGAAAATACTTTCTCCTAGTCTGTGGCTTGTCTTTTTTTTTTTTTTTTCTTAATGGTGTCTTTTGGAGTGCAAAAGATCTTAATTTTAATGAAGTCTGATTTACCCATTTTCCCTTTGATGGCTCATAAAAATGGGTGCTGTGTCGAAGAACTCTTTGCATAACCTAAGGTCGTGAAGATTTTCTCCAATCTTTTTTTCTAAAAGCTTTATAGTTTTAGTGTGTACATTTTGAGTTAATATTTTTGTGTGGTTTGAGATAAGGATTTAAGTTCCCTTCTTTACATATGGATATTAAAATTTCCCAGCATCATTTGCTGAATATCCTTTTCCCATTGAATTGTCTTGGCATCTTTGTGAAAATTCAATAGATAAAATTTAAGGTTTACTTTTGAACCCTTAGTTATATTCCATTGATCTACATGTCTGTCCTTACTTTAATACCACACACTCTTGATTAGTGTGGCTTTATGAAAAGTTTAAAATTGGGTGCTGTAAGTCCTCTAACATTGTTATTCTATTTCAAAATTATGTTGGCTATTTTATATCCTTTGCATTTACATATAAATTTTAGAATGTCACTTTTTACAAAAAAAAAAAAAAACGTACTGCAATGTTGATAGAGATTGTATTAAATCTAATAGTTTTCCAATCCATGAAGATGGAGTGTCTCATTTTACTTAGATTTTCTTTCATTCTTTTAGCGAATGCTTTATAGTAGTCAGAGAACAAATCTTGTGCTTCTTTTGTTAAAATTATTTTTGAGGATTTTATTTCTTTTGATACTACTGTGAATTGACTTGTTTTCTAAATTTTGTTTCTAGTATTTGTTCATTAGTTCAGCTAGTCTTTTGTGGATTCTTTGGGATTTTCCACATATAAGATTATGTCAGCTACGAATAAAGACATTTTTACTCCTTTTCCCACCTGGGAGGCTTTAGTTAATAAACTAAGTAATTTATTTATTTAAATTGCACTGTATAATACTGAATAGAAATGGTAAAAATGTTTTGCCTTGTTCTCGATCTTAGGGAGGAAATGTTCTTTTAGGTTGGAGTGTGATATTAGCCATGGGTTTTTGGTAGAAGTCCTTTATCAAGTGGAAGATGTTCCCTTCTCTTCAAAATTTCAAAGGTATTTTTCACAGAAGTAGAAGAAAACAATTCATATGGAGCCACATTATCTAACTTGAACCACATGTTTCTGCTTCAGAGGAAAAGTGTCTTGCTGGTACTGCAGGGCCTCTTCCATCTCACTGGGGAGACAGTCGTTCCTGCCTCTTGCCCTCTTCCAATTGCCTTTATTTTTATTTGAAGACTTCCCTGCTGTTTATTTTGATCTTACTTGTTGCAGCTCTTGGAGTCCATTCCCCTAGCATCTGCTGAGCCTTGGGGATGGGGATAGTAAAGTGGAGTAGATGCTACTTGACATGACCCCAGAGAGTCTGTGGTGGCACTTTCCATGGTGATGCTTAGGGAATCTATTTCAAAATGACAAGATGAGTTTTTCAACCTGGATACTTCTCCCAGGGACTCTGAGCCTGAGACGTCTGAGCCACCTGTAGTTGCATGCAAAATTGTGTCTGTATGTAATTTCTCAAGGGAGAAGGTCCAAAGCTTTCGTTAGTTTCTCAACGAGGTATGTGTCGTCTCCAAAAGGGTGAGAACCAGTGATGACAATATTGATAACGGTAATAATGGGTAAACTTTATTGAGTGCTTAGAAAATATCACTATATATTGAGCGTATTATATAGATTGTCATTTAATCCTTGTATCATTCAGTCTAAGCTTATTTATGCTTCAGTAAGAAACAATTACAAAGTCTCAATGGCTTACCAAACAAAGGTTTATTTCTTGCTCACAGTTTATATTGGTCAGTTGTGGCTCCGCTTCACTTCTTACAGCCAGGGCTTAGGCTGCAGGAGTAGCCCCCATCTTGGTCATTGATATTCACGTGGTACAGAGAATAAAGGTGTAGACCATGAAATGAATCTTAAAGGTTCTTTTTGGAAGTGGCACGCATCACTTCCGCTCACAGTCCATTGACTCTGAGCCTGACATCAGTAGGGACTCCAGGTTCCCAGTGGGGAGGGATCCTGCAGAGAGGGGCAGTGAATATCTGAGCTATAATGTAATCAACTAGAATCCTTATAAAAAACAGTGAGGTATATAGTGGTGATTATTATTGTTTTTCCCCTTTTTACAGATGAGGAAACTGAAGCTCAGAGAGACAAACTTTTTCCCCAGTGCTGCAGAATTATTAAGCAGTGGATCCAGGACTGGAGTGGACTTAGTCTGACTCCAGAGCCTGTGGCTTTAACCATTGCATTATACTGATTTCCACTGGTATAGCAGGCGCCTTGTCTCTCCCTCTTCTTCTCCCTTCCCCCAGCTCAGGGCAGTCCAAACATACCAGTCTCTTATAGGTTCATCAGTCTCTGATAATGTTCAAGAGGAAATCAAATCCCTAGCTGGATTCTACATTTTCATAGTTCCCAGCCTTGGAACTCATTTTAGCGTGTCCAGCTAGGCATTCACTTGGCAGGATTCCTGTTTGCTAAGAGCTTATCATTCTTGCCATGGTGGGAATGTGCTGGATATTAGAGCCCGGCAACCTTGCAGTGCTGCCTACTTTCCCCCTTGGTCCATAGATTAACCCAGGAGTGGCATACGCCCACGCTCTGCCTGCCTGGTCCTAGTCCACAGTCTTCTCTGTTGAGAAAACAGATTGTCCCAGGTAGATATGTAGCTAGATTTTTTTCTCTGCTTCCTTCTTCTTCTGAGCTGCTCCTCTCCTTTGTATGGTGTAACTTCTCCTGGGGACCCACCATGATTTTGCAGCTGCTTCTGAGCCAGTAAAGATAGTGAGATTTGCTCTCTTGCAGTTAAGTCTGGTCAGGAAGCTGCTGGTTCCTGTCATAGAAGTTTTATGTGTTTGCAGCTTTGCCTGCCCTCCTGGGCAAGTGGAGTGTCCATTTCCTCCTCAAGGGGAAATGAGAGGTTCAGAAGGATCAAGAAGCAGTGATTTCTTTGGGAATCATTATTCCTCCAAACTCTTTATCAATGTGCATCGAACACTGTCATGGCCCAGAAACTGGTGGTCGTGTTGCTGTGAGGCATGGTGGCTTTGGTTTGCTTATCGTCAAAGCTCCAGAAAAGGAAGACATCGTACTTCGTTATAGAGGTGTTGTGAACCTCTCTGGGAAGGAAAGCTGGGGATTTGCATGAAGAGGTACTTAGACTATCTGGAAGCACTAATTCTGGTGATCTAGTTCAAGAAATACTTCGAGTGCCTACTGTGTGCAAGGTATAGGATTTCATTTCACGTAGATATTACAGTATTCTAGAAGATACCTGGGGAGCAGATAAACACATCCCCCCATTGTAATCTCTAGCATTATATTTACATGCTATGATAGACATTAAGTTTTTCATTCATTCATTCATTCATTCATTCATTCATTCATTCATTCTGGTGTAGTGGTTAAAAGCATAAACTTCGGAATCGTATTGCCTGGGTTTGAATCCTTACTTTCTAACTCATTGGCCGTATGACACGACAGGTGACTGAAATGATCCATGCCTCAGCTTCTTCCTTCCTAACATGGGACTAACAGCAGTACCTAGCTCACAGAGTTGTTGCATGATTAAATGAGTTAATATACATAAAACATTCAGAATAGTTCCTGGTGTATAAGAAACACTATTAAAGCATGAGCTCCTCCTCCTCCTGTCATTCATTTAACAGATATTTATTAACTCCTGTATGCCAAGTATTGACCTAGGTCATAGTCACAGAGTAATGAGTCAACTCCAAATCTTTGCCCCTGAGGTACTTACATTTCAGAGGATGGAGGCAGAAAGTAAACAAGCGAATATATAATGCATCAGCTGGCGATTAAGACTTGGAAGAAAAGTGCCTGAGAGATTCAAGGCAGACTCTAGAACAGTCAGATGAGGGAGAGATTAATTCCTAATGAACAGAGATTATGTAAACCTCCCCAGAGGAGGTGACATCTGCCAAGACGAAGATGTGGTTGTGTGAGGCATGCACACCACATCCAATCCCGAAATGAGATTTTGCTGGAACTTCGAAATAGTCTTCTCAGGAGGCACATTTGTCATATCTCCCTTTTTCTTGTCTCCTATAAATAAGGATCTTAAATGAGGTCAGAAACCAGGGCTTCTTTCTGGTCTTAGAGACCTCAGTGTTAGGTTCAGGGAGGGTTCCAGGAAGGTTTTTCTCCCAGGGACAGATCTCGAGGACTCAGTTACTTGCCAGACTGACTCGAAAAGGGGCTAGCATGGTAGGAGGGACTGTGCTAAGCCCCACGCCTAAGGTGCTGGGAAAAAGGGCGGGATTTATGCCTGTTCTGCTCTCAAGTAGCTCATATGCCATTTGGTACTTAGTAGGTGCTCAGTAAATAATAGAACTATTCACTGAGCATTTCTTATGTGATGGAGACGTGTCGCTGGGTTCTAAGCACTTGCTGTGTGTTAACTTATCAGCTGTACAACTGAAGTGAAGGTTTTCTCCCCATCAAACAGATGAGGAAACCGAGCACAGGTGGGGATGGCTAACGTACCATAGGAAGAGTCAGAGAAGGCTTCCTGGATAGTGGTTCTAAAGCAAGACAAGCAGTACCTCTGTTATAGGAAAGGGGGAGCAGAGACGGTCCTGTAAGCAAAAGGCTTCCTGAGAGAGCTTGGTGTGTGCGCAGGACAGAATGCAGACTGCGGAGGGGTGGAAGATGAGGGTGGAGAAGAGGGGAGCATGAGAGCCTGTGTGGGCCTTTCTCAGTAATTCAGGTTTCCTTCTTGACGGCATTGGATAAGCATCGCTGAAACAGAAGTGTCCGCTGATCAGACTGGCTGTACGCAAAGTACATCACTTACACCCAGCAACCAACAGTTCAGTGCTTAATTAAATGCCATCTCACAATGTTTAATCCCATCCCCAGCGGCCAGGCACGTGTTCTCGTGTGCATAAGCCCCATTTGAGGTCTGGGATGGGAAGCATTGATGTGAGGATTGTTGTGTCTTGCACACCTGTCAGAGATTTGCACACCCAGAGTCGGCTCCCTTTTGCATCATCTCTCCTGTAGTTCCAGCAAATGCCAAATGGTGGGAGTGTCTTCTTGGCTGAAGTTGTGTTTTTTCTTTTTTTTTTTTAGGTTTCAGACTCACATGTTTCCTTTGAAAATATTTTTTCCTCAAAGAGCAACTTGTTCTCCTATGCTAACAGAGTCCTCTTTTCCTTAACTCTTAGAAGAAGCTTACCTAATCATGCTGCGATCAAGTCAGCCCAGGGTGTCCATGTTGGCCTTTAATTTTCAAAAAGAGAATGACAAGTAAAGGAAATGGGCCATTTAGATTTTGAAGTCTTTTCTGTTTTATTATTATTAAAGGAAGCCCACGTGGAGGAACGCCAGTTCCTCATTTTGGTAGCAGTGACATCATTCCCACCTTGACCTCTTTAGGAAGTGTTGGTTCCAGGCCAGTGTATTAGCTATCTACTGCTGCGTAATGAAATACCCCAAACTTAGTGGCTGACACCTATTTATTATCTCACAGGTTTTGTGGGTCAGGAGTCTGAGCATGGCTTAGCTGGGTCCTCTGCCCAGGGTCTCACAAGGCTGCACTCCAGCTGTCAGCTAGGTCTGGGGTCTCATCTGGGGTTCGGGTCCTCTTCCAAGCTCACATGGTGGTTAGCGGAATTCATTTCTTTGCAATTGTAGAACTCATAAAAGCTTCCTGTTCAAAACCAACAATGGAGAGAGAGAAAGAGAGAGAGAGAGAGAGACAGACAGACAGACAGACAGACAGACAGATAGACACCTGCTGCTTCCAGTCCCCAAGCCCGTGTTTAAAGCACTCACCTGATGAGGTCATGCCCACCCAAGATAGTCTCCTGTTTGCTTAACTCAGAGTCAACTGATTAGGGCCCTTAATAACATCTGCAAATCTCTTTGCCTTTATCATATGACAAAACATAACCACAGGAGTGATATCCCGTCATATTCACAGGTTCCATCTATACTCAAGGACATCATTTGAAGGCATGCATCTTCAGTGGTCATCTTAGAATTCTGCCTGCCACACAGCTGGTTACCCAAATCCGCGAGACACTCTATCCTATTCTTGATCATTGCATTAAGTGTGTGGCTTGGAGAACAGCTGTTTTCTAAGCCCTCTCATAATTCCATTGTAAGAGGAGGTGGAGTGGGGGTCTCAATTGTGGGTGAAGTAGAACCACTGGATACAGAAGAGGCAGTCCTTATTTACCGAGCAGGTAAGTAGCCACCTGTTTCTAGGTAGGCTTTGTTAGGACTCGCTTCTCTGCTGGATAAAATAGACCAGTGGCTTTGTAACCTTGCAGAAAAATAAGGGTTCTGGAAGTTAATAAGTTCTGGAAATGAAGCTCACCCCAAGCCCCCGACTCTAGATCTCTTCTGCTCAGCACTGTTGAGCTTGCTTTTGTCTGTCCAGATGTCTCAGCATCCCTCTCTGAAAAATGAAGGAGTAGGGTCAGGAGTCCTCTGAGGTCCCTACTCGTCCTAATATCCCAGTGTGACCACGGATTTGCTGAACATCACCTTTGGAGCATGTGCCAGTTCAGAAGCAGGCAGGTGCGGGGCAAGATCCCAGGTGTATTTCCCTTCAAAAAGGACTGGTTCCAGCGAGACACTTTGTCTTCACGAAGGCAGAGAAACCCTCTAGGCAGAGAGAAGTTCCGTTTGTATCTACAGCCATCCCTGGTCGTATTTGAAAACCGCAGAATTTCTGGCTTAGGAGCCCCCGGATCACGAGGCTTGCTTTCTTAAAGCCTCAGTCTTACTTTTAATCAGAACAAATTCTGAGCATTAGTCTTTGGTGCTCGCTCCTGCCATTTCCAGCCACTCGACACTTTTTCATAAACAAAATGACAGTTTGATTGTGGGTTTTAATTAAGCCGCCTTCACTTGGAGCAACTTTTGGGGAGCATGTGTAAGGAGCCGCACTTCAGAAGTGCGAGCCGAGACTGACTTCTGAGAAATGTTGCCAGGCAGTTTGGGGAGAACAAAGGAAACCAGACAAGTGGAAATAAACCAGCAGCTCCCACTCCATCCCAGCTCGCTGTCCCTTGTGATAAGTGAGCAAAGGCTCAGCAGTGGGTGCAGATGCCTCGCACTCAACTCAGGACAAAGCGTATGAAATCTTAGGAAGTTGCCCACAGTGGCTTTTCTATTACTGGCATTTAAGCTGTTTGTGCCATGTCACTCTTTCCACAGTTGAGACTTTGCAAAGGCAAAACGAAATGAGACCTCTGTTATTCTGCCTTCAGGCACAACTCACAGTTTTCTCAGCAGAGGTGAGCTCTGCAACACAAGCCCTTCCAAGATCTAGAGTCTCACGGAGAGGCAGGGACGCTCATGGGGGCAGAACATACAGCCAGGAATTGGAGAATGGGCTACTTGAGCGTGGAGGATGGACGTGTGGCTGGGAACCATTTTGCAAGCCATTCAGAGGGCTGATCATACGTAAGGGGGGACAGTATGTCAAAGAACAGCCTTTGGCCTCCTCCATGTGGGTGTGTGCATGGTGAGAGGGTCCTAGGCATTCTCATCTGGTTGCAGGGCAAGGATGCAGCTAGGAGTGATGCTGTTTTAAGTAGCATCCTATGAGAGCCCATCTCTCCCTCTGTACTCTGGTGTTCTGTGGTGTACAGATCTACCCTGATAAATAGCTTCTGCCTGGGAGAAATCCATCAAGCCTTCACCCTCTGCATGACTCATCTCCCTGTGGCAGGCGGTGCTCAGCTTCCAAGAATAGCCTAGCCTGAGGGATCCAAGCTTGGAATCCCTTCCAACTTTCAGGGCTCTGAAGTTCGGCGCCCACAGAGGTCTGTGCTTAGGTAACGGGGTGCAGATGGTTTGGTGTTTGCAGAGACAGTGGTTAATACCCATCTCCCTTCCACCTTTCCTTTCTGCAAAATTCCAGGAACACAGAATTCCAGACCGAATTGCATTGCTTAACAAAGGAATCCTAAGTATAAGGAGGCCTAATGGTGCATTTCAGTGGCTTAAAGATAAGCTAATCAGGAAGCCCATTCACTCATTTATTTATTTGCTCATTCAACAAATATTTGCTGACTGCCTGGTAAGTGAGAACCACAACAAGAAACTCAACGGGGATCTTGCAGAGGTGAATCAGATCTAACTGGTAAGCTCTGGACATACTCTTCAGTATTGAATCATGGCAGAGGAGTGATAAAAATACGAGCTGATATTTATTGAGCACTTACTATATGCTGTGCTTTAAGCATTTCACGGGAATGAACTAGATTAATCTTCACAACAGTTCCATGAGTTAGGTTCCATTTTCAACCTCATTTGCTAGTGGGGAAATGGCAAGCACAGAGAGCAAGCTCAGCGGGTAACTTGGCTCAGGCTCCTACAGGCTGGTAGGTAGCTGTGTCGGGACTTGAACCAGGTTCTCCGACATGAACCATGATGTCTGTGCCATTCCATCATCACCGTCTGTTACTTCTTCCCAGAACGTGCCACGCTCTTTCCTATGCCAGGGGCTGTGCTCGTCCCTGGCCTGAAACATCATTGCGTTGGCTCTTTCTCATCCTGCAGGTCTTAGCTTAAGGGCCAGCTCTTGCAGAGGCCTTCCTGACCACCTCGTAAGTTCTTTCTTCTTGTTTTCTAGCCCAGCACTTTGTTACCTTCACAGCCCTTATCATTCTGTAGCATTACCATGTTTGATTGTTTGCTTTTATCCATGTGGCCCTCCCCGCCAATCCCTACTAGAATTTAGGCTCCTGAAGGCATGGGCTTTGTGTATATTTGCCTCTGTGTTTGCAGCCTGGCACATGGCAAGTCCTCAAAAAATATTTGCTGGGAAGTGAGGGGTGAGACACAGGTACAGAACCAATCTCGGCCATCATCGATGCCTAGCTATTAAGGTGAATGAAGCCACGGGTGCATGGCTGTGTGGCTGCTTTTATTACTGTCATTACCATGGCTGGTGAAGAGGAAAGACGCTGGGGACTTAGAAGGCACAACAGAAAATTTAGGGTTACAATGCAGAACCACTGACCCGATGTCAGTCAACGCACGCCTCTTCCCAAGGGGACTCTGCCAGTAGGAGCCACAAGGTCGGCCGGTTCTGCATGGGTAACGGAGCCTCGGCTCCCTGACAGTTCCCCCCGCCTCGCCCCACCCCCCATAGCTTCCCTCAGGCTCTGCCGAAGGAGGCTGTGCTCTTGGTCCCACACAGCTGCTGCAAGCAGAAAAAGGGAAAAGATCTGGCCTGGAGTGATGCCTCTGCAGGGCAGTAGTGACGGAGCCGTGATCTCCTTGGGGCTGTCACCTTATGGCCTGCATTCCCCTCCTCCCAGGAACGGGGGGCTGCCAGGTGCTCAGAGAATCCCCTGCTGCTGTTGGCTGCCTCCCCTTAGATTTCCTTTCTTCTCCTATGCCTTGCTTCATGTGCCACTAGTGCATGCTGGAAAGAGGACTTTGTTCCAGACTACCTGTGCGACCTCTGAGTCTCACGTTGTTGCTCTGTGAAATGGGGATCATGCTGCCCGATGGCGCGGCCACGAAGACTAGATGAAGCTGTCCTGTCCTCCGCACGGTTCCGGGCACTTGGCCGGTGAAGTTGTGCAGTACTTGCCCAATCCCACTAACAGATGCTGCTCGACAGTGTCTTACACTTAATAAAGATGTCTCGGGCATTGGACTCAGCACTTTAGCATTATCGCCATTATTACTATTAAAATGTTGCGATTTTAATGGCTTTATTGAGGCACAATTTGGCATGCAATAAACTGCACAAGCTAACGAGTATTGACGTCTACAGAGCCTTGTGAAACCATCGCCACGACGTTGTTCAGTCCTCA
>NW_011888821.1:3384031-3396241 GCF_000151845.1 Pteropus vampyrus | reverse complement strand
CGGGTGCATGGCTGTGTGGCTGCTTTTATTACTGTCATTACCATGGCTGGTGAAGAGGAAAGACGCTGGGGACTTAGAAGGCACAACAGAAAATTTAGGGTTACAATGCAGAACCACTGACCCGATGTCAGTCAACGCACGCCTCTTCCCAAGGGGACTCTGCCAGTGGGAGCTGCAAGGTCGGCCGGTTCTGCATGGGTAACGGAGCCTCGGCTCCCTGACAGTTCCCCCCACCTCTCCCCACCCCACAGCTTCCCTCAGGCTCTGCCGAAGGGGGCTGTGCTCTTGGTCCCACACAGCTGCTGCAAGCAGAAGAAGGGAAAAGATCTGGCCTGGAGTGATGCCTCTGCAGGGCAGTGGTGACGGAGCCATGATCTCCTTGGGGCTGTCACCTTATGGCCTGGGTTCCCCTCCTCCCAGGAACGGGGGGCTGCCAGGTGCTCAGAGAATCCCCTGCTGCTGTTGGCTGCCTCCCCTTAGATTTCCTTTCTTCTCCTATGCCTTGCTTCATGTGCCACTAGTGCGTGCTGGAAAGAGGACTTTGTTCCAGACTACCTGTGCGACCTCTGAGTCTCGTGTTGTTGCTCTGTGAAATGGGGATCATGCTGCCCGATGGCGTGGCCACGAAGACTAGATGAAGCTGTCCTGTCCTCCGCACGGTTCCGGGCACTTGGCCGGTGAAGTTGTGCAGTACTTGCCCAATCCCACTAACAGCTGCTGCTCGACAGTGTCTTACACTTAATAAAGATGTCTCGGGCATTGGACTCAGCACTTTAGCATTATCGCCATTATTACTATTAAAATGTTGCGATTTTAATGGCTTTATTGAGGCACAATTTGGCATGCAATAAACTGCACAAGCTAACGATTATTGACGTCTACAGACCCCTGTGAAACCATCGCCATGACATTGTTCAGTCCTCACTGCCTCCCCGTTTTACAGATGAAGAAACAGGCTCAGAGAGATAAACACCTTATCCTGGACCATGTGGGCGGCCGGGTCAGAGCTGTGTGATCTGGGCCTGAGTGCGTCCCTCCCGCTGTAGCGAACGTCTCCCTGCTCCACGATGTCAGAGGATGCTCATCCCGGCCTTGGAGGTTTGCAGAGCTAAAGAGAGAAACAACCTGGGTTGTGTTAATCCATCCCTTCACTCACAGCTGAACTCTCGTGCTACCATTTCCACGCATGACAAGATGTCACTGAGCTCACTTTACAAAGGGACGAGCAGCTTTGAGAGGGTAGAGGGATGGTCTCAGCAAGTCAGGTCGCTAAGAGTGACAGCATCCAGTTTTCCAGTAGGGAATCCATGTGCTGGATGCATCTAAAACTCAGAGGCCGATTCCAGTCCTTGAATTCCAGTCCCTGTGAGACCATCTCAGAACGTCTTATGGGTGTCATTAGATGTGGTGGCCCGGTCTGCGGGGCCTCAGAATGCTGGATACACGTGGAGGTCCTGGAAGCTGGAAAGACCTGAAACCTGGTACCTGTCCGGTTAGCTTCTCCTCTCCCCATATTCTAGTGCTGACTTCCAATCAAATTCTTGCTGGTTTTGGATACTTTCCTTAGACTCTGTGCATTTCCTTAGACTATCACTTTCGAAGTATCTTTTCTGCATCTGCTTGACCCATCCAATCTGTGAGCTCATGCTGCCTGGTTTAATTCTCTCCTCCATTGCTCATTAGCTGTGTGATCCTGGACAAGTCACTTAATTCTTGGCTCTCCATTTTATCAGTGGGGATAGTAACAGTGCCGACCACGTGTGCTTGTTATGTGCATTAAATACAGCAGCGCACGCCAAACGCTTGGCATGATGCTAAGACCAGAGCAGAGAACCCAGTACATGTTGGCTGCCGTTGGTGGTGGTGGTGGTTGTTTTTGTTATTAATACCACATGTCTGCCTAGCTGGTTCCTCTTTTTGGACTAACCTGTCCTTTCTCCTTCTCCTCCTCCATATGACTATGTTATTGCTTGCCTTTCAAGATATTATTTCTGCCAAAGCTTTCACCACCTTTGGGATAAGACCCCCTCTTCTGAGGCCCATTCACACATTTATTCCTTCAGCAAATATTTATTGAGCAACAACTATGTGCTGGGGAAATGGACAAAGCAGACAAAAGTCCCTGTAATTATGATGCTTCCATTCTTGAGTAGGAGGTAGGTAAGAGGCAGAGGATAAACAAGATCAACATGTGAAATATGTAATTAAGAAGTAATAAGTGCTACAGAGAAACATAAATCAGGGAGGGAGGTTTGGGATATGTCCCATTTTAAGTCTCTTGCTTCGAGGTCATGATTGATAGTCACAGAAGCATCTCAGTTTAGATGATATCTTCACCTTAGAGACACCTTATTAAGACATTCACCTTAGAGACAAGGAATGTCAGAGATGAGGCTGCAGTTTTAAATGCAATGTCAAGGAAGGCCTGGCTGAGAGGATGATATCTGAAGCCTGAAAGGGGTGAGGGAGTGGACCATTCAGAAGAGCATTCTAAGAAGCAAGAACAGCATGTGCAAAGGTCCTGAGGTGGGGCAGTTCACGTGTGTTGGAGGAACCTTAAAGAGGCCAGGATGGCTTGGGAAGAAAGTTGACGACAGCAGAAAGGTAACTGGCAGCTGGACTGTTAGCCTTGTAGGACAGAGTGAGGTCTTGCCAGGGAAACAAACCATTGTGCGGTCTTGGGCGTAGAAGGGAGGTGGCCTGACTAACGGGGCTCTCCTGGCTGCTGTGCTGATACTGGATTGTCAGAGGGCACAAGCGGAAACAAGGGCACGGTCATCCAGGGTAGAGGTGACAGCAGCGTGGACCAGGTGAGGAGTGAGAGGAAGGAGAGGAGTCAGAGGTGCCTCCAGGTGTCTGTCCTGAGCAGCTGGATGGCAGCGGCCGCCGTTGGCCCAGAAGCCTGTTTGATGTTGTATTTGTTTGCTATCGCTGCCCTAAAAACTTAGTGACTTAAACACATCCATGTCTTATGTTCTAGTTTTGGGGGCCAGAAGTTTGGCAGGTCTCACTGGGCTAAAATTAAGGTGTCGGCCGAGCTGCGTTCCTTCCGGACATTCTAGGGGAGAATCCATCCATTGCCTTTTCCAGCTTTTAGAGACCACCTGCATCCCTTGGCTTGTGGCTCCTTCCTCTAACACCAAAGCCAACAACACTGCAACAACTCTGTGCCTTTTTCTGGAGCCACATCTTCCTCTGACCAAAGCCAGAAGTCCTCCACTGGGAAGAACATTTGTGATGATATTGGGCCCACACAGATCACCCCACATAATCTCCCTATCTTAACGCCTTTCACTTAATCAGTCTGCAAAGTCCCCTTTGCCAAGTGAGGTCACAAACTCCTGAGTTCCAGGGATTAGGACATGGGCCTGTCTGGGGTGGGGATGATTTCTGTGCCAACTCACTCATACATCAGGTGGCGATGCTAGGGGACAGTTGGAATTTTGGGTCTGGATTTTCACTGGAGAGCGAGGGGTGAAGCTACAGCTTTGAGGAAGCCCACAGTCCTCTTGACTCTTTCAGACTCACATTTTTTTTCCAGTTCTAATGGCTCTTTCCCCTACAGACCATGAGCACTGTGAAGGCCGAGCTAGTGTCTTTTCCTCTTTGTATTTCTCAGTGCCATACCCCAAAGAGCGTTCAGATGGTCTGTGACATGAATATAGTTTGAAACCAAATTTGAACTACCTTGTCTCTTATGCAAGGAACAGGATCTAGGTCCCAGCTCTCAGAACAGCCACTGACACCTGCTGTCTGCCTGCCGTGCCATGATGGCAAACCATGTGCTTGCTGAACCTGTGTTTTAACTTTAGGTCCTCACCTTCGTCTCTGGATACACACTTGGTTCGTGATTTGGGCTTCTGTGGGACAGATGCAGCAGATGTTGCTGCGTGAACATTCTTCTGTGGATGGTTTTTGGGTCAAGGCCCAGTTCTACAGCCCCCTGGATCCCATTGTGAGTTTATTTGCAAAGCTTAGCAGTGCCTAATGCAGCAGAGAGGATAAATAAACACAAGCAGCAGGATAGGCTTCCTACCAGTGACTCAGAGGCAGGCCTGTGGGGGTGGGATCCTCGACCCACTTTGCCTGCTGGCATTCCAGGTGCAGGCTGGGAGAATGGTCTGGTCAGCCCTGAGTTGCATGAGCAACATTCCGATTTTTCTGTCCCTTCTAAGGCAGCACAATGGGCACATTTTTTACTTTTGCAGATGGGTCTCAGAATGAACTTCTGTCATAAAAAGGAAAGGTTTGAATTCTCTCACTGTCCTTATAGAGGCACGGGGCCTGTAGGTAGCTTCTAAAGTCCCTCTACCTGGGTTTAGAGCCTAGATCTATCTATAGTAGCTACAGATCTTAGGTCATGTCATCTGTCTGGGTCCTGATTTCCTTATCTGATTTGGTGTGATTATGAAAATAATAATAACCAGCATTTATTAGATACTTATTATGTGTCAGGTACTAAAAATTGCTTTCTCCAATACACAGAATGGGAAATGGAGGGCCAGAGAGATGAAATGACCAATGCAAAGTCTCATAGCCAGTGAGTTCAGGACTGAGGGTTTCTTTTTGTCCAGTTTTTTTTTTATTGCGGCAAAATGCACATAACATAAAATTTACCTTCTTGCCCATTTTTAAGTGCACGGTTCAGTGAGATTAAGTACATTCATGTTGCTGTGATGCCATCACTATCATCTACCCACGGTACTCCTTCCCCATTAACAACTGCCGTTCCTTGTCCCTCTAGCCCCTGGCAGCCACCTACTCATGTGCCTACCGACCTTTTCCTCCCTCCCTCCCCGCCTCCCTCCCTTCCTTCCTATCTCCCTCTTTCCCCCATACCCTAGCTTCTGGTAACTACTATTCTTCTCTCTATTACTGTGAGTTACTATTATTTTAGATTCCATATGTGAGCGACATTATGCAATGTTTGTCTTTCTGTGTCTGGCTTGTTTCACTTTAGCACAATGTTCTCCAGGTTCATCCCTGTGGTCGTAAATGGCAAGATTTTCTTCTTTGCGGTATGAATAATATTTCATTTTCTTTCTCCATTCATACGTTGATGGACTTTTAAGTTATTTCCATATCTTGGCTGCTGTGAAGAATGCTGAAGTGAACATGGGGTTGCAGAGAGCTCTCTGAGATACTGATTTTATGACATTTTAACCCATTTGGTCTGGCTCCAGAGCCGTGTTCTCAGATACTACACTGTGCTGTCTCTCAGCAATAATAGAACCTGCTTCATAGGATTCTTTTAACAGTAAAACAAGATATTCGATCTGTGTATAACACTTAGGCCAGGAAAGAGGAATTGGTAGATAAATGATACCTACTATTTAAAAAATGTTTAAAAATTCTTTCTTCAGCATTTTAAAATTGAGATTTAATTCCCAAAACATAAAATAAACCCTTTTAATGTTTATAATCCAGTGGTTTTTAGTACATTCACTCCATTGTGCAACTATCTAATTCTAGAACATTTCCAAAAACCCCAAAAGAAACATTGTATTTATTATCAGTCACTTCCCAGTCCCCCGCCCCTCACCTCAGCCCCTGGAACTCACTAATCTACTTTCTATGTCTATGGATTTGCCTATTCTGGAAATTTCATGTAAATGGAGTCATGTAATATGTGGATTTTTGTGTCTGGCTTCTTTCACATGTCATAATGTTTTCAAGGTTCACCTGCCTTGTAGCATGTACCAGTGCTTCCTTTCTTTTTATGGCCTAGTAATGCTCCATCACATGGCTCTGACTCATTTTGTTTATCCATTCAGGAGCCGGTGGACATTTGGGTTGTTTCCGTTTTGGGGGCATTGGGAATTAATGCTGCTGTGAGCATCCATGTACAAGTTCTCTTGGGTACTACATAACCAGGAGTGGGGTTGCTGGGTCACATAGTAATTCTGTGTTTGGCTTTTTTGGGAACTGCCAGACCGTTTTCCACAGCAGCTGCACCATTTTATATTCCCACCAGCCATGTACAAGGGTTCCTTTTTCTCTACATCTTCATCAGCATTTGGTCTTTTCTACTTTAAAAATTTTACCCATTTTAGTGAGTGTGACATTGTATCTCACTATGGTTTTGATTTACACTTCCCTAATTACTATGATGACGAGCATCTTTTCATGTGTTTATTGGCTGTTTGTGTGTCGTCTTTTGAGAAATATTTATTGAAGTCCTTTGCAATTTTTTAATTGGGTTATATGTCTTTTTATCATTGAATTTTAAGAGCTTTTTAAAAATGTTCTAGATAGTGGACCCTCATCAAATGTACAATTTTCAAATATCTTCTAGGCTGTCTTTCTACTTTTTGACAGTGTTCTTTGAGGCAGAGAAGTTTTAAATTTTGATGAAGCGCACCTAGTATTATTGCTTATGATTCATTTTCCCTCCCTCCCTTGTTTTTATCCTCAGACATCAAGGCAGCTTAGGAATTTGTTAGCGCTATGCTGGTTCCGGGGGTGAGGAAGTAAAGGCCAGCCCTCTGTCCTTTGTCAGACCCCAGACTCAGGATGAGAGGGAAGGAGAGAAGAGGACTGTTAGGTGACCAGTCAAAGCCAGCACTTTAGTGACCACCATCACCTTGTGTGGCTGCAGCATCCCTTGCCAGACCAGCCCTGAATGACCGGCATGTGATGAATTGGCCATTTTGAGGTTTTAGAGGCACCAGCCATAATCCTGTGCTCTGTCTCCCATGAGCCTTGCCTGCAAGCCCCTTCTATCTCCTTCTAGGTGTCAGGAATGCTCAGGGATTATGAAGTCTCATCCCTGAGTTTCCTCAGCCTGCTTCCGCATCTGTCTCAGCTCTTCTTTTGTTTGTTTGTTTGTTTGTTTCTTCACAGCCACCTTGATGAAAACCAGCTTCAGGCTCTGACCACACCCAGTTCTAGAAGGTAGCAAACAGTCATTGTGTGTCAGAACCACTCGGGCAGCATGCTGTTAGATGTGCCAAGTCCAGGGCCATTCCCCAGAAATCCTGAATTAGAATTTCTCTGTGTAGGACCCAGGGGTGTACATGTTTAACCGGATCCCCAGGTGATCTGGATGTTAGGCGTCCACAGACCACACCCTGAGAGGCACTGCCCTGTTCCAAAAGCCTGCTCACCCACATGTGTCTTGATAGCCCAGAGAGGGTGAACCCTGTGTTCCTCAAACATGGCTGCATATTATGATCACCTGGGGGACCTTAAAACCTCTTGACGCGCAGGCCACACTGAGGACCAGTCAGATCAGAATCTCTGAGTGTGGCACCCAGGCATCAGTATGTTTTAAAGCTCTCCCAGGGGCTCCTAGGAGTAGCTAAGGCTGAGAACAAGAGGTTATATAACCTGCCTGGGACTGGCGGCTATAAAATCATATGTGCTGTTTCCCTTTGCTAAGCCCTCCAACCCACTCAGGTCAGCTGGATTTGGGAGTGCATCTCTTCTCATATATCTGAGTTGCAATTTAGTCTTTATTCTCACGCTGCAGACTAAGGGCACAGAATTGCAAGGGGTGCACGCACCTCCAAGTTCCCTACAACAGGGGTTGGCTAAGCATGCAGGGCATCACTTGAGACATCTTTGCTCACTCTCATGATGGTGCTAGATTGGTCTTTCGATGTCCCAAGGGAGCCACTGATGTCCCAAGCCCCCAGGTAAAGAGCTTGTCACCTTCTGATCATGAACGTGTGGTACCAGGATCTTTCTGGGGAAGACTATTCTATAAAGTGGTCAAGAGTATGGGTTTTGGACTTGGGCTGCCTGGTTTGAATTTTAGCTCTACCACTTAAGTGGGCCAGCTACTGGTCCTACCTGACCCTCTGTTTCCTCACCTGTGCCATGGGAATCCATAAAAGTACCAAAGAATTGTCTTAAGCAGATGAATATCCATTGGATAAAAAAGGATGCTATATACATATTCCAGAATAACAGCCTTAAAAAGAAGGAAATTTTGCAATCCGAGACAACATGGATGAACCTGGAGGACATTATACAAAGTGAAATAAGCCAGTCACAGAAAGATGAATACTGCATGGTTTCACTTATACGAGGTATCTAAAATAGTCAAATTCGTAGAATGGTGGTTGCTGGGAGCCACGGGACGGGGAAGTGAAGGCACTGAGTTTCAGTTATGCACGATAGATAAGTCCGAGAGATCTGCTGGGCAGCATCGTACCTCTGGTCAGCAATGCTGTTACATGCTCTGAAAAATTTAAGAGAGTAGACCTCATGTTAAGTATTCTTTCCACAATAAAATGAAATCAAATGCAATAAATACATCAAATAAATAAATAAATAAATGTAGGTATGTGTGTCTGTATGTCTGTCTGTCTGTCTGTCTGTATGTATGTATGTATGTGATCGAGCTTTCAGAAAGAGAGAACATTATCTTAAGAATTAACCAAGATGATCCATGTAAAACATTTAGCCCCATGGCTGGAGTCAACCCCTGCTCCTTCTCCTCCAGGCTTGCCTGCCAAGCAGTCAGGTTGACAGGCAGAGCTGGTGCTTGGGACCACGAGGGAAACAATGGTCAGGTGCCTCGTCCAAAATGCTCTCAAGTACACAAGCGCAGTATATCCCTCTCATTTGCCACGCCAGCCCTGCCTGGTGAGACTTCTTCATTTGTCCTCTACTCAACCCCTTCCCAAAATCCACATCAATCCCTCTCTGAAGGCACGGCTTCTGATAACACTGTGTAGCTCCATCCTAGTTATCTAATGTCCTTAGTGTGAGGAGGGGCCTTTCATGTCCAGGCAACCAGAAGAGATACAAATCCATCTTCTTAGTGAGACCCATGTGTCATCTGGTGACACTCAGCTATCTTTCTTGACCCTCTTATTGCAGTTGTAGAGTGTAGACTCTTTACAGTTTTCCTCTTCCGTCCCCTGGGTCTGCATTCAAATGACTGACAGTGACATGTTCTCCGTGAGCCAACAAATTAACTACATTGCATTTCTGCTAATGTATTTCAGAATATTTCCAAGTTTATAGATCACCATGATTATACCTTTACAACACCTCTGATCACACACCCCAAGTTTTCACTCAGTGTTTAATCATGTGCCAGCCATGAGTCTTTTATGTATGTATTACTTAAATTGGTTTCCTAATTTCAACACACTAGATTTTCTCTTCTGATTTGTACTATCCATTGCCTGGCACCAGGAAAATGTTGGATAAGTGACAGCGGTTACTCTGGGAGGACACAGAGTCCCATGACCTCTAGGTCCAGGACTCGCACGTTGTCTCCATGTTGATGCTTGCTAGCTGCTCTCCCAAACACAGAGAAGTGGGGAGGAGAAGAGAGGAAAAGAAACCTAAACAGACGGAATGGAGCTGACTCCTTACGGGAGAAAGCGCCCCAGCGACAAGCGTGAAGGAAAGAGGACAGTTGGAACATGTCTCCTTTATAAGCACATAGGTCCAGATGGCCTGCATATGAGGCAGCCTGCAGAGCTGGCCAAGCCAGCCGCCGAACAATTTACAGCCAGTTCACAGAATCTCAAGGAAGGGGCACAGAGGTCCAGCCAGGAGCAGAAGGAAACAAAGGGCCTACTTAAGACTTACTATCTGGAAAAATCTAATGATTAGTGGTCAGAGAACATGAGGGGGAAATTCATGAATATCTTAGTGTCACCAGGATCTTGGGTCCCTGGCAGCATCATCTCAGGCTACGCTGGTAGCATTTCTTCCATAATTGCAAACAATCGATGTACAGGAATAGATGGCTGGCTTCTGAGCTGTGGACCAGTGCTTCCCAGATTTAATATGTGCATGAATCACTTGAGATGTGGTTCAAATGCAGATTCTGGTTCAGCTGATCTGAGGTGGCGCCTGAGACTGCATTTCTAAGAAGCTCCAGGAGACACTGATGTAGCTGGTCCATGGACTACACTGTGAGTAGTGAGGGTAGAAGAATGCTTGGTAAATGGATGCAGGGGGCTCTGAGTGCTTCCTGGTGGCATAGAAGCAACTGGGATACCTCGAAAGCATTGCCGGTGTCTCTGGGGCCCATGCTCAGGGTGGGGCTTGGAGACTTCCCCCCAGATGACGGTGATGAGTCAGACTTTCTGGGTAGAGAAGGAGAAGATGTTGCTGTCAGAGTCCCATGTGTGAATGAATTCTAGAGCTGCTGGAGTTGAGAACATTGTCCCTGAACTCAGAGGAAGGGAAGGGGTTAGGGGGAGACAGACTGGAGGGAACCCATAGGCACCGTTTCTCGATTGTCTCTCCTTTTCCTTTCTGCTCCCAACTGTCTTTTCCTAAGTCTTTGTCACCTCAGTCATTGCACCCACCATCCCCACAGCTGCTTAAGTCACAGACCTGGGAGCTGTCCTTTGCTTTGCCGTGTTGGGAAAGGCAGCCCTCTGAAGCTTGCTCCAACCCTGCACGGCCGCATGGGAGTGGCCTGGGCCCTGGAACACTTCCTTGCAAAGACATGAAGGGCCCTCACAGCCTGTGCTGGACAGCTTTCCTCGGTTGGGCATATCTTTCCCTGTGCTGGGCTTGATGTGTACTTCTTTGTTCCGCTTAAGTGTGTGCTGCATGGCACCTGCCCACCCCCCGCTGCTATATCTGTTCCTGGCAAGGAGGGATGAGGATCCTTGCACTGCAGTGCGGAATGAGGTATGTGCCGCCACACTGCAGACATGGCTGTGGACTGGATCCCGGGCCATGGGGCTCTGATACTTTGCAAGGGACCCAGTCTCATGTGTTCTTTCTCTCTCTCCTCTTGCTGTAAAAACAACGCTGGACCACTAGAGCCTGGTGTGCATGTTGTCTGGTCCCAGGGACCTTGAATCATGCCCTGATCTTGTCCCTTGGTGGCAGTTGTCTGTCTTTTAACCTTGACCACACAGCCTGACTACCCAATGGACAATGAGACGTCCCCTTTCTCTCTTCCCCCATCAGCAGACTAGTACAATTTATAATTACTCTTCTTCAAACAAATACCTCAAATTCTTGCGCATCTCCATACCACCACCAGCATCTTTCACCTGGACTTCTGGAGTAGCCTTCTTACTGGTCTCCCTGTTCCTACCTTCATCCCTCTGCAATCCATGCTTCCCATTGCAGCCAGGTGACTTCTTTCCTTCAAAGGTTTCCCATGACATCTTGGCTAGAATCCAGGTGCCTTCGCATCACCTCTGAGGCCCTACCTTTCTCATCCTTCTCTCCTTTGCCAGCTGTGCTGCAACACTCTGGCTCTCCATCCGTTCTGAACACACCCTGTGTGTTCTTAGAGTCTTTGCATAGTCTGGTCCTTCTGCCTGGAACCCAAAACAAAACAAACAAAAACCCTCTCTTCTCACTGCTGGCTCCTGCTGCCCTTCAAATCTCTGCTTCACTCTCCGTTCCACAGAGAGGCCTTCTCCGACCACCCCGCAGGTGTTCAGTGTCTAGCACCTGTATTTTACCTTCATGGCGCTAGTCAGAAGTGTGGCTTAAACATTATCGATTGCCTGCCTCTCCTGCTGGGATATGAGCTTCATGAGGGCAGGGACCCTGCCTTTCTTACTTACTGTTGAATACCCAGTGTCTAGGCTCATAGTAGACATTCAATATGTATTGGTTAAAGGAGTGAATGAATTAGAGAATAAATAAGCTTTAGAAAAGTGGAGGACAGGGAGGCATGCTAGGGTAACATTCATGGAAGCACCTACTGTGTGCATTATACACCTACCATCTCAATTACTCTTTCCTCTACCCTCTCTATGCTAATATCACCCTCCCCAACTTACAACAACCAAAATGTCTCCAGACTTTGCCAGATGTCCCTTTGGGGCCAAACTAGCCTCCAGTTGAGAACCAATGGCTTAGCCTGTGGATAATTTCAGCCTCTCCTATGCCCCTCTCCTCCAATCCCACCCACCCCATTTCTCTTGGACAGCTGCTGTTTTTCTGTGAACTCCTCCTCCTCCTCCCATTTCCTGCGGTCCTCCTTGTATATCCCTCTGGGATTGCAGCAAATGGATGGCGATGTTCCGAGTGTTGCAATAAACATTTGCTTTCCTGGTTTATTTTACATCAGGCCCATGTTCAGATGCTTATATCATTGGCATGGATGCTAACAGGCTGAAGAGAAAATGTGCAATATATTTTTTTTCCTTTGCCTAAATAACACATCTGATTGTTTAGCATGAAAGAAACCAGTGTGTTTAAGAGGAGATAACTTGTCAAAACAGACTCATGGCTCCACCGCTGGAACAGCCTAGCCTCCTAGCC